>NW_012027428.1:128781-143524 GCF_000956235.1 Wasmannia auropunctata
GTCTCTCTCCCCCTCCCCTCTCTCTCTCTCTCTCTCTCTCTCTATTTCCCTCTCTTCCTCTCTTAATAGACGAGGCAGCAGCGGGGAATTTCGGGTAAATGGGTCGCCGGGGCAGCTTCGCGTCCGTTTCGCGGAAACCGGATACACTTCGACAGGCGACTGTTTGAACGCCGCGATTTGGAAGGAATGAAAAAATTGCGAGCCGATCGCTCGGACTCGCGTGATCGCCGCAGCAGGGAGAAGGAAATCGCCGAAAAAGGAAGCTTGTCCGCGACGTTCGTCGTTGCCACTGTCGATGGTATCACGGGTATAATGAGACCGCATTACGATGCGACTTGAGTACACAATGTAACTGTCTACATTTTGAGACCTCAAAAAGAAATTTTTAATTCTAAGCGACTGCAAATCTAGATATGAGTGAAAATTAAACCATGAAATAAATATCAAAAACTTGCTTTTTATTCGATTTTTTAAATAAACTTTAAAAACTTTAAATTTATTAAAAAATTGTGGAAAAGAATAATATCCAATTTCAAATTTTCTGATAGAAAATTAGATTGATCTCCAGACTGGTTTATTTTATGAAACTCTAATTACCCAGGAAACAAGCTGACGTTATTTGTCATTATTTTGACGTCAAAATGATATCTTTGGCGGTATTGACGTCAAAATAACGATAAACATCAGCTTGTTTTCTAGGTGTATCTACGTGAAATATAAACTTGAATGTATACGTGAGTATTTAAAGATTTTCTTTCACACTTTCAGCTTCTCTTCAAAATTTTCACAAATTTATTTTAAAATTGTCGCATATATATAGGTGCAAGTATTTTAAATTCCATTCCCCCCCCCCCTCTCCGAGAAGTATGCGTGTTAAAATAAAAAAAGCGACGTTTTTTTTTTGGAGACAAGTCGATCCATTTGTGGAGAACTTTTAAGGGCCGGAAGTGAGTACCTCATGTCACTTTCCAAATACTTTTTACTGTCAAGTCGTGCGGCTTCGTCTCTCTTTGCCGTGGGATCGGCGACGTTTCTTTCCATGGATACGACATGGAAGATGGAAATGAATGGGGGATATACAGTATTGTATAACTAGCTGGATGCGTGCGTGTACGTGAATGTATATGTGTATAAGTCGCCGTGCGAAACGGAGACTGTGTGTTAAATCGAGAACAGTTTTGTCGCTTGTGTAACAAAGAAATTGAAGGGACATAATAACGATTAAATAGAGTAACCATACTGTTATATGTGATAACAATAAAAATAATTAATAAATTAAAACAAATACGAATGAAAGGCTGCGATGGTTGCAAGCCGAAGCATCATGATGTATCATGATTACATTGCAATGTAACTGCGTTCTGCGTTGATTTAAAATTTTCACAAAAAGTATAATCTAATTGCTTATATGTATATATATATATATATACATCTTCACCATTGTAATTATTTTGCAAACGATAAATGGAATGGACACACTAAAACATTTCTGCCTCTAAATTTCATTTAGAGTACAAAACATATAGGCACATAAAAACAAGTAAATTATAGACATCAAAGGTAAATTAAACGTCATCATTGAGAAAAGCGCGAACCATTTTAACGACAGTGAAAACGAGCCTTCTTCCACGGGTGGAAAAGCCACTCGTAACTCGCGCGTTTGCATAGATACACGCTGACGCCGATGGGCTCAGATGGTGCGGCGGGGGAAAGGACGAAGCGGGGTGGCTGTGCTCTCCGCGGTGAAGGCAATCGTCGCGACTGGCTTGGCAGCGTTCACGATCCGTGACGCTCCGTGACTCCGGGATCTAGGCCGATTGTATAATGCGAACGTTTCACTAAAATCGTTAAATAACAGCCTACTTCGGCGATTCGCTTAAGCCCAGAGAGCAGGACTGGCCGACCGTCGCGCATCGATCGCGGCTGCGTTCCTCGCGCTTAGTCATCGGTCATCGGGCCTCCGCTCTCCCGGCCCCTCACCCCGATTGTCGGATAATCGATTTTCGCTTTCGGTACGTCCGCTCACGATCCTCTGGGCCTCTCCCCCGATCGTCGGATAATCGATTTTCGCTTTCGGTACGTCCGCTCACGATCCTCTGGGCCTCGACCCCCAGGCGATTCCTTGCGAGTGCAACGCGAAAGGAGCGAATACCGATCTGCACTGCGATTGATATTTCTTAATCCTTACAGAGGATTATTCTATTATATAATATTTTATAACAATTCCACATTGTGAATTCCACAACGTAAATTTTTCCGTTATTCTTGAGCATTTATTTATTTATTAAAGAAAGATTTTATATTAAAATTGAGTAATAATGCTTGAATTAAATAAAATAAAATAAAGATGTTATTATTATAAGTGTTGTACCATCATAATATCATATATAGTTTTGTATTCTATTATTTATCATACTTTTTTTTAATAGAGCCATTTTAATGAATTTTCCGCGAACAAATCATTGCTGTATCTTATATTTACTTCTAACTTGTCGATATTAAATTGAAGGACGACTTCCAACGACTTTATTTTGACGTAATGAGGTAAAAGTACGTCATTATGATTCAATATTATGATAGGGTGGTAAAGGGGTGACCTTTCAAGGCGATTATTAATAAAAATCATGAGTATAAGAATGAATTTTTTAAAAAGTACAGAATGCTGCGTACAGCTGAGTCACATAGTTATCGCGATTTATGTCAGGATAGCATAAATGTAGAGTGCGATAAGATAATTAGCATATCGTGCCCTTCGACTTCGTTTGAATAAAATAATCTTATATCACACCATAATTTGAAGCCACTTAGTATGTTAATGGCATTTGCGATCATTGTCAATAAGTATCAGCTAATTATTCTTAAACGTTAACTTAGATTTTTATTTAAATATTAAAAAAATATAAAAATATACCAATGAAACAATCGTTGAGATGTAACGCGTTCCATACATAACTAAAAGATTTAATCATCCTCATAATTTTTTCAATGATTAATTCGGACCGCAAAGAGTTCAAATCCGTTAAGGGTAACCGTAAGGCGCATTCTAGGCTTGAGAAAAATCGGTCTACAGTTTTGGAACGCATTTTATTGTACAGTCCATCTCGATTCTCGAAAATTATCGTCGTCTCTGAAATGATCGATTCGTCGAGCGACGGACGAAACGGTAAATCGCTGCTCTGCAGCGGCGGCATGTCGGCACGTTGAGCAATTCCGCAACCACGTTTATTACCGCGCCGTGTGCGCGTTCAAACGCGCGAGCCCGTGCGATCCCGGTCAATATTCATGTTAATCACGGCGAAGTGCACTCAATTAAACATTATCCCTCTCCGCGAAAGGCGGCGATCGGCGAGTGGATACGCGCTCTCGATCGTAAACCTGCAGCGGCGGCTTGAAATACCAATGCGTACAAATTAAAACGCATGTTGTTTGCGGCTAAGCTTAAACGCTGATTACCATCCTCATATACATAGCGCTGTTATATTAATTATACCACGTTCAGAGGTACGGCAATACAGAGCAGTTCAAAACTTGCGTCTTTCGGAGAAAGCACGACGATTCCGGCGTAGGATAGGAATAAAAAGAATAAACCGAGTTTAGTGAGCGCAGCTCTTTAATTTTAATTTTAATAGAAAATAAAAAATATAAACTTTGTCATTATATATATATCTTCGTAGTGAAAACTAGAGATTTTTAAATGTAATTCGAAAAAATTCTTTAAACATAATGGGCAAAGTTCATTTTACAAATTGTAATTGAACCGAACGTGGCGTTTATCTTCCAAAGTTTACGATTATATTTAGCACTCACTTGACATTCGATATAAATTATCTTCGTAACTATGTTTCGGATTAAAATTTATCTCTCCGCGCGCACGTCATATCCGTAAAGGTTTTGAACGTCATTGACCTCTCGTGCCATCATGCTGCAGATCGAGCAGGAAAGTGTTGGATTGAGCGGTCAAGCGATCGCTCCGTCGACGACATCGTTAATCATCCCGACGTCGTCCGATAATGACGCAGCGAGAGGAAACGACGGAGCGGAGAGATTGCGATTACGCAGGCATATAGTTACATTACGGTGAGAGAGAGAAAGAGAGAGAGAGAGAGAACGCAGTAGTTATATTACTCGGAAGTAAACCGCACACTGTCCTGGAAGTGAATCAGGATACCGTGACCGTTTTCCTTCCGCACGCGGGACACGGTCGATTCGTAAACCGCAGAATGAATCAACGATAATCACCCACGCCCGGGACGCTTTCCCGGGGACGAGAAATGCGCAGGCAGATTCTCGCAGGATGTGACGGATGTCTCTATTTATAATCGTCGACCGCGATACATCCTGTCCCCGCGCAGTCACATAGACCTATTTCGTAGATCTCGCAAGTATCTTCCTGGAAGCCTCTGCTCACATCGTTCGGCGACATTGGCGATTTATATATTTTTTTCTGTCTGTATCGGCGTCGCGGATAAACAAGCCATTAACTTTGCACGTGAGTCGATGGACTTGTTTGATAGACTTTTACTTAAATTTTATCAGAGATATGACCATGGATCGCAAATTTAAATCCTAAATGAGATATAATATGTAGTGTCTATACTTTTTCAGTCTTATTTTTTTTTTAACTGATTAGATTGGTTAACACATGATTACCGGCTGGTAAGAAATTTATTTTACAACAAACTTAACTATCACATATTATATCTCTTCTGAAACATATATATTTTTCATAATTTAGATAATTTTTGATAATTTGATAATTCGAATATTCGACTTATCATTTTATGATTACGTAAATAATTATGTAATAAAATATAATAAAATAATAAATAAATAAAATAATATATATAATTGTAAAATAAAATGGTAAATAAATAAGTATGAATAATTGTCAAATTGTACCAATACGATTTAAAAAAAAAACCTTGTGATAATACAAAACATGACAATTTTTATAAAAATAAAAATATTAATTTAACTTACTTTTATAATATATATATGTATTTAAAAAAAACGTAAAATATTTTATAATAAATCTACTTTTATAAAAATACAAAAATGTAGAATAAAATATATTATTAGAATATTGTTTGCTACATAAATTGATACAAAATTAGATGCTATCTAATTTTTTACATGTTTATAACATACATAAAATAAGAATATAATCTGGGATTATTTGTGTATAGTACTTATTAATTTTGTATTTTTACATCGTTAGATGTTATTAAATAATAAGAAAAAAAAATCGATAAAGATATGATTTAAGTGATCGGCATTAGTTAACTTCCTCTATATGAAAAAAAAATTTCTGCTAGAAACTTTTGGAAAGTTTCATAGATGATCATCGATTGCAATCGGGGAATAAGTCAGACCACTCCGGAAAAGTTGTCGCAAACTATGACCGCACTTCCGCGATATCGCACGAATTCCGACGGAAGCAGTTCGTGCAGTTCGTTTTGCAACAGGACAAACGGAGGGGAGAGTAGGGTTCCTGCATATCCGATTACTTCGGCTAAACAGTCGAGGAAAAAAAGGCAAAGGCGGGAAAAACGAAATGCGCAAGTAGGGAATGTTACGCAACGTGGCCGTCGAGAGTGCGGTCGTGCGGCCGCAATCGCTCCTAAACTCCTAAGCGCTTCGCTCGACGGCGCGGCGCGAGGTTCGAAAGTAAGTGCCCCCATCGAGACAATGCCTCACGAAAATGGGGCAGAGTAATTAAGCCGTTATATAACCGGACTTCGTGAGCCGGCGGAGTGTCGCGGCGCGGCGTGGTGCAGCACGGCGTTCGGTAAATAGGGTGCATGATCACTCTCGCCGCATCATTACCCCGTCTCGGGAAACATGGCGAACGATAGATTGTGTGCATACCGTCGATCTTCCTCCTAAACGAATCGTTTCTCTAGCACGACGGATAAATGTGATTTTTATCTCGGGCCGGAGGAAGAAATCGCTCTTCTATGCATTTTTGAGAAATTAAGGATCTTAATCGAAAGCAAATTTAAAGGTAACATTAATCACCCAGTGACGCCAGTAACGCTTCGAAAGAGTTTAATAAGAAAAGCTTCCTTTGACAAAAAATGTATAACATGTATGTATGTTGACTATTTAATATTTATTTATTTGATCGACAGCAGATGGTTTATACTGACTGATTATTTGGATTTCGGTAATTATTTGGATAAGCTCTATCAATTTCTGCATGTAAATTGCGCGTCAGTGACATCATTCTTATCGTTTGTATCCAACACAAATGACCTTTGTCGTCGTGCGTGCGTACGCTTTGCACATTATTATTACAGCACCGTTAACGCAACCGGTTCTACGACGCGATTATGCTCGACTTATCCGGCGCGCGGCTTCTGAAATATGTTCCTTCGTTTCTAGAAGAGATATCCGCTGAGGAGGAGGAGGAGGGATAGATAGTAGAGATCTGCACACACCGGATCTCGATATCTACAATCTCGCGGATCGCGCGATCGCGCTCTCCCTGTCTCTCTTTCTCGCGTTCCCGCATATGTTCAATGTCATGCGATCAAACATCGATATCTAGAATTTAGAGCAATAGTTTCATGGAGTTTCATTATTTTCGTTACTTGTTTATATCTTTGCTACAATATGCCTTAGGCCCGATTGCATCAACATTATTTTAAGTGAGGCTTAAAATTCTCTTTCATTCTCTTTCTCTCTCTGTCTCTCTCTCTCTCTCTCTCTCTCTCTCTCTCTCTCTTAAAGTTTTCAAGAAAAACAAAATCTTAAATCTCCCTTAAAATCAAAATAATAAGTTGGTGCAATCGGGCCTTAATTAATTGGAATCTTGATTAATTAGAATCCGCAGGGATGATTGATTCGCACGCATACGTTACGCATCATACACTGCATTTATAGGCATATTGTTTCGAGTGATAGTATAATTAATCATTTGAGAAAAATCGAAGCAAGACACGCTCTAATTTAAGAGTATAATAAGAAGAATAGGATCCATGTATGAATTCGATATAGGTACAGATAGCTACGCTCATTTTTTATTTATATATCCTTGTACTTAAAAAAATCAAAACTTACAACAGGTATAATTTTTTGTATTAATATTAATAAGAATTGCACTTTAATGAAACAAAATTCTCTCTGCTTTTTAAAGTTTTGAAGAAAGACAAACAGAATTTTAAGTCTTGCTTAAAGTCAACATAACATTGGTGCAATCGGGTCTTAATTAATTGTAATCTTAATTAATTAGAATTCGCAGGGACGATTGATTTACACAATTATTTATAATCTATAAAAGTAAACAAAACGCACGCGGCACTCCTTGTTACTTTATGAATTACGTATTTTTATTGCAAAATCGATATAGCATATCTAAGCGTTGATTTATTTAGATGTATTTTTAGATATACATTTTTATTACGTTTTTTATTGCTTTGTCAGTTAATATCTCAAAGATTTTTTGATAGCGCTCTACTTCGTTCGTAGCACAGAAACGGAACGTTGCATATTCGGCGCGGTGGGAATACATAACTGATCGCGCGATCAATTCCCTTTTTCTTTTTTTTTCCTACATTCTCGCGACAAAATAACGAATTCCTTTCGCTCTCGCGGGTCCGGCGCGGTAGCGGGCCGATACATCCACCTCGATAGCCGCTCGAGCCAGACCAGCTGAGAAACCTATTACGCCACTGTCTGTTTACACTGGAAGTCGACTATACGCACGACCACGAAATGTTTTTCCACTTCGGCCGAGAATGCAAAGAGAGACTCGCTCGTACCCGCGGCGCGGCAGTCGGCCGGCCTTTGGGGAGAAATTGACGAAGAAAACCGCGGGTTGCGGTCGATCCTCGATGGTCTACGGCGTAATTGTGCGATTGGAGTTTTTGCAAACAAAATGCAGACAGTTCTGTTATGTTTGCACAATTTTACGTTGTTTTTGCAATTTTTATTTGACATTTTACAATCGTGTGTTGCGAATTTTACATTATGAATTTTATTTAGTCAATGGTGATTTAATAAATTAACGTTACTTTTTCGGCTTTTTGCCGAAGCAGTAATATTTTTAAATTATTTTTATCATAATTTTTGTATTATTTTATACACATAAAATTATTAGAAATTAATGGTTCAATTTTTCGTTAGATAATGTGATACAGATTTTTCGACTTCAATCAATCAAGAAAGGCATTGTACATTGAACAAATATAGATATAATAGATATACTCTGCCTCGACTGAATGAAATGGATTGATATCGGAAAAGAAATCTTATCAAAATAATGACTAACTGTACGTCTAAGGATGTGATTATGAGAAATGATGCTAGCGACGCGAAAGATGCGTTGGCGCATCTTCGCGCGTCTATCCGTGTCGATACCTGCGTAAATAACTCCATGGAAAAGATCATCCATGACGTGGACGTTATAATACAGATTTGTAAATAAGGAAATAAGCAAAACAGTCGAGACATCGTAAAACATTAAATTGTGACACGAGTATTAATGCCACTAGTTTTCCATAATATCGGACATTGCATCATTTCCTATTTGAGCATTCTATCCACAAATATATTAATCTATCATATATAAATTTTTCTTTCTCTCCATTTTTTTCTCTTGACACAAGAAACGGATAATTTATTGAAAAGAATTGCCTCGTTTAATCATAAGTTAGAAGTATATTTATAGATATAATCTACGCAGCGAGACGAGACATCGCGTTTAAAGTTAAATATTTCAGTTCTATATAATCGACATTGACACTAATCCATAGCATACTCTGCTCTATCTACGATACGCATATAGTTACATATATTTTTAATTGAAATGAAAATGCTTACAGCCGCGCAAAACGCGATGATTAGACGTGACGTGTACTGACAAACAAATAAAATGCAGCGTCGGGCAATTGCATGTTTTAGGCCGAAGGCAATGGTGAACCGAGTCGCAAAATGCAGGTCAAAGAGTATCTCGACGAGAATATAGGCGGGGTGGATTTTGACGACGCAATCACTAGGATGATAGGATATACGCCGCCGCGCCGGTCGTGAAGCCGGGAATCGTATCTCTGCTGGTCGGTCGGCCGGTCGGATGGGTGCCGGAGGTGGCATCGTAGTAGTAATAGTAGTAGTAGTAGTAGTACCACGATGGATGGTGCGGCTGTTTGCGAGTCGCCGGTGCCTGCTCGACGGCGCGGCGGTGCTTGTGCCACTTTCACTTGGTTACATAACCAAGGTATACGTTCGTGCGCGCGAGCGAGCGAGGGGAACTGGGTAAATGGGAGAACCACACGATTCTGCGCCGCCTGTGCACCACCGCGCCGCCGTTGTCGGCGGAGAGGACGTCGGACGGAGTAATAGTATCACGACTTTAGTAGGGATGCTTAAATTCAACGGGGTATCGATACTTTCACCCGTCCGCCGAACGAAAATACCGGAGAGCATTTCGATACTCTCGACGGATTATTTCCGAAAGTAACACACACCGGAGTGTATACCGCGGCGTTCGTGTGTTATAAGGAGAAAACCAGTTTACCAGCCATGATAAATTAATTAGAATTAATCAATGAAATCAATTAGTGTGTATGCCTTAAGAATATTGTACGGCCGAGAGAGGATGTTACAGTATTATTTTATTTATCTGTAATATTTGTAAGATAAGTTAATGTAAAATCTATTCACTAACATTTTCTTCTGCATTATCTTTTTGAGACATCCGAAGTAATGCCTGATTATAATGTAATGAAGAACATTTGATGTTATTCAGTGATCTGAGTCCTAATCTGTACACTTGGTTTTTTTGGTGCGATAATACTTAGAATGTCTCAGGAATTCGCAAAAGGCACGCTGGCACGAGAGTATGCGTTTCTTACGACCTCGTCGTGCACCGGCTGCAAAGTCCATCGGTGGCCCACGGCTTTTCTGGGTAATGAATGCGTTGATATATTGGCAATGAGGCGTGAATGGAGGGAGCGGGGAGATTGTCGGTTCGATTACGGAGAAATTTTCTTCGAGGTCGGTTTCCCCTTTGGAGTCAGTTTACCTGCCTGTTTATTTGTTGACTCAAATCAATCGCGATTGATCGAAAAGCTAAGTCAATTGTGGCCGATTGAAGCTTCGAGTTATGAGAAGTGAGCGCAAATTATGATTCATATGTATATATATATATATGTATATGTATCATAAAATGATGAGCTTAATTGAAGTTTGTGGCACAGCCAGGATTATGTAAACTTGAACGCGTAATGTAAACTTGGTAATGTAAACTTGAACGCGGATAATAATATTCAATATATATGAGTCCTTTATTTTCCAATATAACAACTGATATCGCTGTGATGTAATGATACGATGTGCATTAAATAGAAATCACCGCATATTTAGCATTAAATACGCGGTGTGATGCAGCCTACGTAAAGAAGAGATAGGCCGCGTGAACGTGAAGCGACGTTGCATAACTACTCGAGGGAAATATGGACTTTACTTATTCGAATGTGGACGTCGGAGCGAGCGAAATATGTGTATTATCCGGAGCCTATAGAAGAATTAAATCTATATATATATATATATACGATGAAATCGCGCGCAATTCCTTAGCGCAAATTATAATAAACAGCTATCCATATTTTTTTTTGCCGAATGCACACTTACGCGTCACCGCGTGCGCTTTATGGCAATTATGTTCCCGTCAAGATTTATAGTCGTCCTCTCTCGCGAGATATCTAGGCTCTAATAGTGTCTACGCGAGCAAGGTTTAAGAGTACCTCCAATCACGATCATTAAAGATTTATGTCGTCTCTTTCCTTTCAACGGGGCCACTGAGCGCTAATAATAAATGCGCGATTACGCCGCAATTGCATTATTATTGCGTTCGTGGCGCTTTTGCCGCCTGTCCGTGTGCGCGCCGCGGACGTATACATATCGATCGACTTTTGCATAAGCGAATTAACAGCGGAGAAAAGCGTCTCTTCGGAGTCAACAAATCGAGCATGCACGTACTGTCGGATGTCAGACGGCGTCATAATGCGAAGTAACTACATAATTGGCGATAACTTAAGCGCGGGTCTTTCAGAGACGAGAAGCGAACGTGCATTTTAGTGGCGTTCCTCGCTCGAAGTTGAGCATTCAAATGCGTTGCGTATTTAACTTCTTTCGCTTATTCGAATCGTGTCGACAGCAAACGTCTGAAAAAAACACGAAATTACAATTGTGGTTCTCATAAATAATCAGATTGTCAATTTTCTCTATAACTAAAATACTCAGTAAATCATTAATACTCACGTCCATTTTTATCAATGTAGATTAATTTTTTATCTCGGTTCAACTATTCCTTACTCTTCCTGATTTTTAGAAAAAGGTGAGAAGTAAATGATAGTACAAATGGATATCAGAAAATCAAAGTATAGATTCAGTTAATAATTATTAAATTACGAAGAGTATAATCTTTTCCGATTTTTATTTTTCTTTCTTTTACATCAAATCGCTCCATGATTGAAAGCGATTGAGAGCGAAGATAATTATTAGTTTTATGAAGGAAAATTGCGACGAAAGAAAAAGTTCATATAAAGCTGAGACTAGAGTTTAATTTGCGCGCAAATTCGAGGGTTGCTCGAGG
This sequence comes from Wasmannia auropunctata, assembly GCF_000956235.1. Lineage (NCBI taxonomy): Eukaryota > Metazoa > Arthropoda > Insecta > Hymenoptera > Formicidae > Wasmannia > Wasmannia auropunctata. Next base: position 140,378 of record NW_012027428.1, read on the forward strand.
GTTGCTTTCCAGCTCCGGGTCGTCATTTTTCCCGACGCGCGTAAGCACGCCGCGGCGCGGCGTGGAGCAACAGGTGGGAGTGTAGTCCGGGGAAGGCGCTGGTCCACGCAGCGGAGGACGATCCGCCGTCCTCCGCACTTCGGAGGGAAGCGGCGCGTTCCACGAACGCGGCGCGCGCGAGCAGCTGCGGCGCGGCGCGGCGCGGCGGTCGCGCGCGGAGCGGAGCGGATCCTTTCCAACAACCCCTCCAGAAGAGCGCCAAGAGAGGCAGGCGAGGTGGATGCGATGACCCAAATACGAGCCAGTGAAAGTGGCACACTGGTCAGGCATGGCCTGCGCCGCCACCGTCGTGTTCACCCACACACGCGTGTGCGCGCGTACGCATACGCGGGCGCCTTACGCGCCGGTACGCGCCGTGCCTACGTGACACGTACACACGCACACGCATATGCGTTACGCGTGTACATATGTTTTCGTACCCGCGCGTACCTTAGAGGCGCGAGTTAGTTCTCTCCCCGGCTGGCACCGCACGGCGCGGCGCGACGTTGATGAGGTGAAGGCAAAGCAGGCGCGCAGCTACCGACTGATTACTAATTAGAAATTATGGAAATGCATCGCACGCTCGCTCACGCGTGCTTCTTCCATTGGCTCCTCGCCTGCCTTTCTTTCGTTTCCCCCCCTCCGTCGAATGCGAGTACTTTACTTCGTCTTCGCCATACCTCTTCTTTCTTCTCTTCCTCTTTCTTCTATTTTTCTCTTGTTCTTATCTTTTCCTCGTGTTTTCTTTGCCACACCTTCCTCTTATCTATTTTCTTTTCTTTCTCTTTTTCTGTCAAATATTTTCTTGCTTGTCGTCTGTTCTCTTAATTCTCTCTTGTTTTTCTTCCTTTTTTTAGATCTTTCCTACAAAAAAAAATGTATGTACTAAAATATCATACATACCATTCTTTGACTAGTCCGACATTAATAGGCAATAAATATTACGATGAACAATCTGTGAGCTGTTCCGTCACGTGTGTATGCTAATGAAAAAAAAACAATTCCTCTTTCTGCGTCACGGTTTTCCTCGTCACTCGGTCGCCGTGCGCGCTAGGTTTCTTCTAATTTCCAGCGTTCGCAGCACATACGCAGTTTCATTTCCGCGTGCGTGCAGCTTCAAGCAGCTTCGGATGTCGGTGAACGATTGACTTGTCGCAGGGGTTTCACTCGCTGGCGGCGACTTAATTGGAAATACTTGAATGGTATCCCTTGATCGACCCTCGAAATATCTCTAGGCGATCGCGAGTAAATTTAGCGCGCGAGCGACAATTTCGGCACGTCCAGGGTTTGTTGTCGTCGTATACCGAGTTCTTTTCGAGCTTCTAGCTGTGCACAGATGGTTTCCTCAATCCCACACAAACACACACACACACACACACACACACACACACACACACACACACACACATACACAGATGCAAGTATAGAAATACTTTATGCGAATTCACACTCTCTGTCTATGATGATTTATATAAAGAGCATTTATACAATATAACGTTTGTTTTAGTTAGCAATATTGTTCACAAATCGATCTTTAATTTTTAGCATTGTTCTTGATATCACATACTAACATTAAACTAAATTATAAATTTAGCTTAATATTAAGCAAAATATCATACTTAACTTCAACTTCCGGAAATCGAGCGTTTTACGAAAGAATAATTCGGGGAACAGATTTCTTCCTCATGTTTCACGATTGTCAGTGCCTATTTCTTTTCCAGTAACATGACACTTGGTTAAAACTAAAATTTCCTCATTTTGTAGTCTCGATTAATTTTAAAAGATTATATTAGTATTATTGAATATTTAAAAAAAAATGTTACACCATTTTGCTTTAGCTCTGTCCAAACTTTTTTCATAATTATTAACAATTTTTGGGCAACACTTCTTTTAAAAGTAATTCATGAAAATTGATTTGAGAAGTACCTATCATTCAACTTGATCGTGTAACTCGGCAATCAAACGGCGAAAGTGAAATAATTAATAGCAACATTACTCGATTTATTTTGCACACACGTATTCTGTAAAAGTCTGTGACTCACAGTGGAAAGATCTATAAGAGATCCAATAAGACTTGGCAGAGCCTCTTTGTAGGAATGCCAATATAAGAGCCGTAATACCGGATGGTCGAATCATAGCACAAGACTTCTCGATTAATCGAGCCTTAATTTTATAATTCAACATTTCAATATCACTTGTATCTCAATGTTTCAGTTGAGATAAAAATCTATTCGAATTAATCAAATAATTCTTTATTGTATGAATCAGTGCGTATCGTATTTTAATTTTTGTAGTCCCGCCAACCAACGTCTTCTCGTTTTTGATATTCGTTTTATGAAGCTGATCATCAATCAAAAGGCGTTTCCGAAGCATTGTCATCGTATCGTATAACAATCTCGGAGGCACGACCCACTTTGGTCCACGTCCATCTGATCATCGACAATCCATCCGATTCGTCCACGATCGTGGACTCTTGACTCACGAAATCCGCGTTTGCCGGCAGCCGGAACTTGTGGGACGCTTTTGTGCCTCGCTGGGACGATCAAGGACGAGAAAGTGAATTATAGCTGGCTCATTTACTCTCTCGCGCATTCACCGATCGGCCGATGAAAGGGCTAACGCGCGGCTCTCTCGTTGTGCGTTTGGCCTGTTTTAAAAACTAGTCATTCAGGCTCCGCACAGCCGGCCATTGTCGTTTGGAGAGAGATCGTATCGCGTCGTAATCGACGCTCGCCACAGAAACGACGTAAAGATCATTAGAAATTTTTTATAAAGCCAGCGAACTATCGTTTTATCTATTCAGTTATATTCACTTATACATTCATTTTTGTAATCTATCTCAGAATCAAGCGAAAGGATGTATTTAGCAGTATTAAACTATAATGAGTAAACTTTAGAAAAAAGTAGAATAATAATTTGAAAAAACTTGTAGCTTGATTAAATAACAAAACAGTTATTTATATATATATACATATATATAATTATTTCTTTAAACTTAAATAAAATTAAAAAAAATAAGAAAATTTACGTTTTAAAATTCAAACCTTTATAATTAGAAAATGTTTAATGCTAAAATTAAAAAATTTCAATTGAAGTATAAATAAAAAA
>NW_012027428.1:143544-184908 GCF_000956235.1 Wasmannia auropunctata
AAAAAAAATTTTGTATTTCAAAATCTAAAAAAAAAATTGAAATTTAATTTTTAATATTTTAAAATTAAAAAGTTTTAAATTAAATTTTTTGTATCTTTATACGTTATAACTTTTAATTATAATTTCTAATGCATAGCGCGCGTTTACAATGTTTTGATAATTCTTAAAAGCTGCATATCTTTAATAAATTGTAATAATAATGTTGTATAACATTACCGAGTTAACATTACAGTATGAGAAAGCGTTATCTGAACTTAATAAGCTGTTTGACGAATTTCCAATTGAAATTACTTCGAGTTCTGGTTATCTACGTGCGCGTGAGAAATAATGTATGAGCGTGAATGATCTATGGGCGTATAATTGCTCGGCGGATTGGCTTACAGGTGAGGCATGTCTTCGTTGACAGAGCCGTAACAAAAAGGAATGATAGCCGCGGTATATACGAGCCGGAACGAGGCTTCGGATCAAAGTCAGCAGCACCCTCAAATCTAGTTCTAGTACGACTATGAATAGACGAGGTCTCTTGGCCCAAGCGCGCGTGGCTCGTATCCCAATTAAACGGCCATGCGATCACCTTACAATTAGCGCTTAGCGCGAATTATGTCTTCCCCCGTTGATTCGTCACTCCGTTCTGAAACGAAAAGTTTAGTTCATATTTAATAATAAATAGGGCAATATAACAAAGATTCCGAAATAAAAATTCGGAATTAATAGTAAATATATATTAATATTAAAACTGAACTGCATTAGAGAATAAGTCTCGAAAATCAGTCAGTAGTGCTACGTTATTGTCAAAACTTGGACACTATTTCTGTGAATGATATTGATTAAAGATTAATTGAAGGAATATCACGTTGTCTCAACTCTATCTGTATCGTTCAGACATAAAACAAGGAGAGAATGATACATTAGCGCTGATAGCGCATTGTCTCGCGTCTTATATCTTATCACACACATACACACACACACACACATTTCGTGTATCTCTTTGAAACCGAAATAAACAAACGGTCCAGGTAAGGAATTCGAGATGTTTTTATGAAAAAAATAATCGACGTGGAGATGATATTGATCGTCTCAATGAATTTGGATGAAGTTACAACATAGGACTGACAACACAAGATTCTTTCAATTAATCATTGTCATTCATAACAGAAAAAATATCGACATCCAAGATTTACTTAACGCTATTTATGAATGATTCCACGAATATCGCGTATCTTGTGGCTATCTTTTAGATACTACGACGTATCAAAGGATTAATGAAAGAAAAGATTTAGTGGACAACAACTTCCCGTAATTATTTTACGCAGTTACTTCCATTTTCGATCACAAATTAATTTGAAACTGACGTTTGATTGGTAATCAAATTTTGTCGTGCTTCGATAATATTAAAAGTTATATACAATATTGTAATGTGATACCATTAAATCCGCCATTAATTCCTTAAAAAAAAATTGCATATTATGTATTGTAGATGAGCGATATATCATCATCCTTGTTCAAACGAAAGAGCGTCAGCTAAATAAAGAAGCCGAGGATCATTAAATTTTTTGGAGACTGCGTTATTACGACTGCATCATATATCGTGTCAGAGCGATAAAAAGAATTTCGGTATAGCAGCATTACAAGTTAAATTATCTAAAATAAAGATAATAAATAGAAGATAATAATAACAGAGTTAAGTTATTAGCAGAGAAAGATTAATGATCATTTATAAATTTATAATCGATTTTCTATTGTACGTGATAGTATGTAATAATAATTTATATATAATAGTTTTCATAAATAATACTAGATATAAATACAAACTCAAATATACATAAGTTTTATATTTCAATTATTTTTAAAATTACAATGTAAAAAAATACATCAACGTTCCGCCATTAAATATCAGGCTAATTATACGGTTTATGTATTTATCTTTTTTTTTGCTTTAATATATTCTGAAAATTATGATAATCGCAATCAAGTTAGTCGAAGTTGATATGAAAGTTTTCACACTTGAAACAGTTTAATAACAAGCAGTTATTACACATTTATTCTAAGAATAATAGCTTAATATTTTTGGAGAAATAATAAATGACTATAAAAGTCCGTATACAACATGTAGTTTGTTAAGAATTGATAATTATGATAGTCCTTTTATATTTTTTTTATGACTAAATGGTTTGATAGGCTAATTAGGATCTTAGATTTATTACCCTTAATACTTGGAGCAAATTGATAAGATATGACGTGTAAGATATGATACCATATATTCTTTTATTTACTTTTAATTGTCTTCTTTTATTTCATGCAGAAATTATCGTTTTTATAAATTATACATGTATAAAATAAATTGAAAAATTATTTTACAACACACACACACTCGCACACGCACACGCAAGCACACATATACTTAAATGTAAAAAAAGAGCTCCTGTATTACATATAGTATATCTAAAAATTAATTCTTATTTATTTTACATTATAACGGTTTCGCCTAAATCTTCAAACAAGTTATAATACTTATATTGAAATCTTCAATTCTATTCATATGAAGATTAAACCCACATCTGGCGTGTCACCCTACGTGGCAACGGTACCATTTCTCTTCCAGTTTCCGCACGGAAACTAGGTATGTTCTTATTCAAACTTTCATCTACGTCATCACCTATCTCCACATGTTTCTCGGATCCAAATCGGATCCCTACGAAGCGACGCGGCCGCCGGCCGGCATCAAGGGCTAAAAATTTTCTCTCGGATTCTATTATTAGGGCGAGTGCCCTCAATACTGGTATCTATATTCGGCGCGCGTAAGCACGTGTGCAGGTGCACGCGAGTGTGTGTGTGTGCGTGCGCGCATCGTCTGTACACACGCCTACGTGTAGGGCGTCTAGAGGTACTGACGCCCGCCAGAGAAAGAGAGAGAGAGAGAGAGAGAGAAAACGGTCAACTTGACGGCCTAGGCCACCATAGAGAATCGTCACGGGTCCTCTCGAACGTCAGGAAAGCGAAACCGGCGATCGAGCTGTTATATTTAAAGAGAATCGAACATGGAGCCGTTTAACCCAAACGGAAATCCCTGCGGTTCCGATTCTTGCAGTTTCTTCCCACACTGTGCGCGTCTACGTTTTGTCGCAATAAATGGCAGTCCTCCTTCTTCCTTTCAAATACTAGCGATACAGTTGAGATTCTGCAGATAGAATAGATAAAGTGAATAATTTTTCACTGATAAAGTCAATCTTTATAGCTTAGCAATAATTTTCTAATGGCTGAATTGAATTCAGTGTGATATTATATCTAAAGCTGTTGGCGGAAGTATAGTAGAACTCCGTTTATCTATACATTTTACTTTTACGAACAAGTTTATGCTTAGTTTCAAATATATAAACTTATGAGCTTTTATTATTCGAATTATTCGTATAATATAAGGCCCGGTTCCACAAATGTGAGATTAACCTTAATCTTGGTTTAACTTACTGTTTATCTTTTTCTTAGATTAGAAAAAGATAAAGCAAATTGATAAACCAAGGGCCTATGGGCCAAAGCAAGATATTTAATGCTCCAAGTAAAAATACGTTAAATTACAATAATGATAACAGACGTAATAAAGCAAATTGAACTTCTATTAAATCGAGTTAACCGCGAATTGAGAAACCGAGCCTAAGAATTCGACGTGCTCAACTTCAGTTTTCTGAGCATCAACTTCTATTATTGAAACTAAAAGTATAGAGAAGAGAGCTAGTGAGCCTCTATTATCCGAACCATTCGGTCATCGGAACTGTCTTGTCCACCGATATGTTCGGATAAACGGAGTTCTGTATAAAATTGGTTCTCTGGAAGGCCGCAAAAGGGAATCAGCTCTCGATGGTACATCTCATGAATTGGCACTTGTTTGCAACGGAAGTTTCGCTTCCAAGTCTGCGGTCGGTGCAGCTTCCTTCGCTCTTGTCTTCTCGTCTCGCTCTTCTCTCGACATGCGTATTCCGTGTCATTTCTGACAATGAGTGTATTGTCGGGTTCCTTTGTCGCCACTAACGATAGCAGTAAGCCGTCGTTTATAATCCGAAAGTTCCCAAGATGAATAAAAATGAGAGTTATATTGTACGATAACAGTTACCTATAGTTTATCATAAAAGAACAAAATTATCACTTTTATTATATAATATTTTTAGAAGTATGCTTGTGTTCTTTTCTTTGTCGTTTATTGTTATACATTGTTCAATCTCTAGAACAATAAATAAAACATTCAGAAAAGATTTTGATCGTGCATACAAAATTTTATAAAAACATTTATGTAAGTGTATATCCTACAAAAGTGTTATCCGTCCAGTAAAGAATAGCGTCTCCTTCATTATGAATCATCATGAAGCGAAAAAATATATACTTGGCGGAAGACGTTACCGCGTCTCCTGATGTATCTTTTTTCTAATTTTATTCTAATTCTACGAAACGCGGTATTAAGCGGATCATCCGGTGAGCCATCTTTTGTCATAAAAACCAATCGGCATCGGTTGAAATCCCGTTCCCAATCTGCGGTCGCTGTGTTTTCCTTTATTATGTCTTCACATGATTTCGATACATTATAATTCGATCGTGCGTGCAATTACTCAGCGGCGATTCGTTTCCGGTAATGTTGTCATCATAATTCTTATTTCATAGGAAGGAAAAAGTACGCATCAATGACTCGTATGTGATATGTTAAAAATTTGTAATATCGATAGTGGCCTTCTTGCATTTTGTACCTATACTCTTTCTGAGACTTAATCATGGCTACAAATAACTGCCTCTATTAGGGATTAGCCATGTGTGGATAGATTTTTTTCTCTTTTAAATATCTTGAGAAACAGGCAGTGCAGGGGATACAAGTGGGAATACCACAATTTCAGATTTACGTCAGCAAGCTGCAACGCACGACGGCACTTTTATGCCCACGTGCAGCACGAAACTTGCAATTAGCAGATAAGACTCACGAGGTGGGGGTTAAATTACTTGCCACCGGATCCCTATGGCCGTGCAACGATATCTTCGAACTTCGGACGCACCGTAATGACAATCAATTTAGAAGTTTGTGGTCAATTAACTTAGCAGGATAGTCCACGCGCTTCCCAATTATCGCTTCCGATAAAAAAAAAAACGTGATACGATATACCGGCGAATTTTGCAGGATAGACACGTGCATCCGTTGTTCGTATTAAGTCTTATCTCACGCGCATTATGCTAAATTTACCGCAGCCATACTCGCGTTTAAGACGCTGCGCCGGTCTTTCGTTGTATTCTCATCGCCACGGCACTTTCCTAGTGTTTCCACTAATAACGTTCAATCAACTTTATTATTATCTTCATTAGTAACTCCGTGTTATTATCTTCATTATCGCAACTGCCTCAATCAATTCCCCGTTCGGTCACTTTTACTGCCACCTTTTATTACCTAAATTCTCGAAGAGACGCTCCTCGAGACGTCGTGCGTTATATCTCATCACCGTTATATCTCATTCGTCACAAGATATGTGAAAAGATAAACGTTCGCCGTATTTACCTCCTCAGCTTTTCGAAATCGTACATTTTGCGATAACAAATAAATTACTGTGCAGTATAAAGTACTGCAAGATAAAAATTAAAACTTGTGCCTTGAAAGAAAGCACAAGGGTAACAATCAAGAAAGAGACGATACATGGAGAGACTTTTTTTTTTAAATTTACCCTGCAAATCATGTTAATTGCGGGACAATATATAGTATTTAGGTAAATTTTACTGTGCACTACAATAAATTTTACTGTATTTTACAATATTACTGTATTACAATAAATTTTACTGTCAAATTTATTGTAGTGCACAGTAAAATTTTCGTAAATACTATATTGTCCCACAATTAACATGATTTGCAGGGTAAATTTAAAAAAAAAATTCTCTCCGTGTATTAAAAAAGCAAATCAATGCGAGTACATAATTTATTATAAAGATACATATAGTGATAATATATATTGCGAAGTATTCTTCTCGATGTGACACATTACGTAATCACTCGTTGTCGATGTCCTATATAATCAAAGGCATAATTACATGTATCGGGCGCGTGTTTGCTGAAAATTCTCGGTAAGCTCGAAAACAGGAAAACGGATATTATCCAGGCATCGCAGGCATCCCTAATCGCGCTCGTTAGCGCAGCGCGCGACACGGATGGAATAGGACCGAATCCCGTGGCGGCCGGCGATAGCCGGAGCATGGCGCGGCGCGGCGCGGTAGCGGTCCGGCCGGTCCGGCTTTCTCGAGAAGTGCACCTTGGCACACTTACCGGCGCAACCCCACGCCGCGCCGCGCCGCGCTACGCCGTACACGGCTCCGCGGCGATTCACCTACTCGTTCCTACTTGCGCGTTCCTCCTCGAAGCCACGTCTCCCGCCGTCTTCGCCGGGCTTTCCGCCATCGCCCCGGTCTCTTCTCTCTTTGTCTTCCGCGTCTCTCTTTTCCGACACTGTTGTTTACGGGGCGCACCGTGAACAACAGCGGCATTCTTTGTACTCTGATAGCAGAATTTATCGTCATATAGCAATGAGCGCGATAATTACAAATTATAAGATTGAATTTTTTTAAATTGTCCTAATATGTTTAATTTGATATTTTCATTTTTGAATAGTAAACGATCGAATTCTAATAAATATTAATCGAAAGACACATCAATTACTGTAGTAACATTCGTTAATATGATTTCATATTTCTAATAGAAATTGTTTCATTTCGCTGTTAATATCATTGTACTTTGTTGCAATATAATTTTTTCGACAATTAAGAACATCGTTGACGCAGAGAAAAATGGTGCTACAGGGCGCGACATTCTTACATCATTTATATTTTTTAAAAACACCGAGGCTTTAATAATCTCACTTATGATGGATTTTTTCCAAAACTCCTTTCAGTCGGGGTTATTCCCAATAAATTATCTCCCTTCTCGTTCTTCCTCGATAACGGTGATGCCGACTTGGTGAATGGTGTAAATCGATCTTGGCTCTCGCTCCACGCAGATCCGTTCGCGCATACACTTTCATGACTTTCGTATGTGCACGTGCGCCAGCTCTCGTCGTTACACGCGTCCTCGCATACAAGAGCATGCGGACACACGCATACGCGCGCGCTCACGCGCGCACGCACGCATGCACGCATGACCGTACACATACGTGTACGTCGACCGCTTCACTTTCACGCTCTACGCCTGATTCCAGCTCACTCTCGTCTTCTAACGTTCGACGAATACATGCGCGAGCGAACGCGCGCGTGTACGCGCGGACGTGTGTGTGTGACTGTGTGTGCGCGCGTCGTGTCTATACGTGCACGCGATGGGCTCCGCACAAATTGACCTCACTCTCGCGCGTCGCTCGGCTGCTGCTGGCTCCGAGAATCGTTCGGTTACATAACGGCGGAGGCAGAAGAGTGCACGCTTCTCCTCCGCTCGCGCGAGCTCCTTACTTTTCCTGGCTTCGCCTCGCTTCGCTTAAACGCGACGCACGGTACGCGCGCGGTGACGAATCTTTTCAACTTTAGAAATTTAAACGGTCCTCTTTTTTTTTTTTTTTTGAAAAAGAAGTTACTTAGAAATCTTCAAATAAAATTTGATGAACAACTAATTTTTATTCTAATTTATATTGTGAATTATTTAAAAAAAAAAATAAAAATTAGAATATTTTTTCTTTATTGATCTATCCTTATTTTCTTCTTAAATGTATTAATATACGTTTTTTATTGTAGCGGAAAATTTAAAAATCAATATCTTTTTTCGATGTTTATATTATTCTTTTTTTCTATGAATTTATGTATAGAGTAGTAAGTGTTTAATTATGCGGTTTGTTGCAATAAAGATTTCACGATCTGTGAAATATTCATTAATATAGCTCATTCTTTACGTTCTAGAAATAAATTGCAACAGAATTTTCAACGTTAAAATAAAACCAGAATTCAGATATATTCTGAAATTTTTCTCGCGATAAATCTAATCCGATACCATAAAAAAATCCATTGCTAAACAAAGAGACATTGTAAAAGCCTTGATTGGACTTACAGCATCGTTAGCGCGAAACAAGTTGTATCAGATTCTTGTCGCACCCATGCACATTTTTCGTTTAATCGCGAATCAATCTTGCGTTTAAGGAGAAATACTGATCTGTCATTTCGTCGCCATACGCATTGTTCTTGTACCTGATCTCATATGTGGAAATGAAGAACTATATATATATAAGTTACTTTTTAAATATTTACGGTTCATTAGAACTAATCTTGTATATCTAAAGCTGAAAGTAATTTTATTATTATTTATAGTTATCTCAATTCCGCAAAAATTAATTAAATAATAAAGTATTTGTTCAGTGAAGAATTAATCTTCCTATTAGATTTATAAACAAATGTATACATGTGACTTTCCGAAAATTAGTAGTAAGTGATTCTACGAGATAGAACTGAAACATTATCATTATCATTGAATTATCTTAATTTCATGAAAATTGATTAAATAGTGAATAATTAATCCTCCTATTGGGTTTATAAGCAAATTTATATATATCTAATGTTCCGAAAATTATAGCGAGAGATTTTATGAGATAAAATGGAAATGTTATCCAATTAGAGATGCATGAGTTCTTCAAGAATAAATGATTATTATTATACAAATGTATGAAACGTATATAAAATAAAAATTTCATCATATCACTAATGACATTTTAATTGCTTGTTCGCTGCTCGTTGCTCGCATTTCGCAGAAGTAAGATATATCCATAATGGATGTATCCGCCGCAAGTTGCGATAATTCCGCATGAGAAAGCAAAAGTAAAGGTATGAAAGAGGAAAGTCCCGGTGACGTTTCAATGGCCCCTTAATTACTCGCTCTGAACACATAGAAACCCATTTCGTATCGATGAGATTAATTCGGCGAAACGTCATGCAAGCGGGACGCTGATTAATTCGCTAGTCCGATAATCCCGTACGTCCACTATAGAAGTCCCAGCCGAAGCCTATGTGATCAGTCAACAAAGGGAAATATGTACATCCTATCTTATCGCATTTCACTGGCTATAACATTGGAGATTCTGCGAAGTTGGCGAATAAAAAAAAAACGATGAAAGCTGCGGGAGCTGCGGAAATTCTGATGAATCGATCAAGTTTATCGTATTTTATTAGATGTATCTGGATCTGCATATGTATGTGTACGCATGATTCTCCGCGATAAACTCTTTTACTTCGCGAGAAAGACGCTTTATCAGAATCGATAATACAGAAATTAACATACTCTCTCGCACACGCATTTATTTTTCATATATATTTTCTTTTTTCTTAAAGATAAGGAGCCGCTTTTTGCAACTCGTCGGCGCAAATTGCGACGCTGTTTCTTTCGCTCAAATCGATCCACCAACGTGATCATATCATACCATTACCTAAATTCAATCACCGCAGCCTATGATTAATTGTAGCGTGAAGTAACATTCGTTGCGGGAAATGTGCCGCTCGGTCTCTTTTCCTTACATTGTCCTCTTCCTCTCCGGCTCGACACGGATCACTGACAAAGTCACTCTCGTCGCGCAAAAAGAACCCCGGGTTCTCGGGTGCGAAAAAGCGTGATACACGCTGATGCAGATCGTCACGGTGCCCCGCGCCGCTCTTCGTCGGGCCCGGGTGAGGTGTACGAGGCTCAGAAGGAGAGAATGAGAGAGCGAAAGAGAGATATCGCGGCGCGGCGAGCTTAATCTAGTGAAAGTACGGTCAACGCGGTCGCGGCTATTTTATCAGTCCACTTCTTTTTTTTTTTTTTACCTACGGTGTCGCATTGTACGCAATGGCACCGCGTTTTGGCCGTTTAGTTTGACCATTTCCATGATCCCGTCGCGTCGGCCGGGGCCGGCTAGAGCGGTCGTGGTTTCACCGAGTTTCACCGTTCTGCCGTGGCGGCTTTTGGGCCACGAGGCTTATCATTATGCAACGATTGGCCAACGTATAAATGAATTAGGTAATCCCCCGTTCGGCGAAATCTCAATTCGAATTGGATTACGTTTTCATCACGGATTCAACGAGACAGTCTCACGGATTTACATCTTTTTTCATATGTTCCCGAATCCGTTACATCGGACAACCTGTTAAGCGTGATGCGTGTGCATGTGGTTTGAAGAATTTTGGATTAATGCCAGATTCTTGAGATGACGATGAGGATTAACTTGATTACTAGTTAATTGTACAGTTAAATTCAAGCAGAAAAAAATACTTTAATTAGAGACGTTTTTTTTTTAATTTACAATTTAATCAATTCTTTTTGTTTTATCACCACTTATTATTATTCAATTTTCAATACCGATTATATTTATTACTGCATTTATTTTTATTATAAATATTACAATAATTAATATATACGTAATTAATGTATACATGTAGGTATCAATGGTATCGTACTCGACTGACAAGTCATTGTCACGAGTATCGTCTCTATCGATGAATGCCAAGGAATTGTATTCTACCTGGGGGACATGGCGAGGGGGGTAATCGTTATACCGATAAGCGAAACACCGCGCAACGAATAAGTATGAATTTAATTTTGTCGTTTTCACGATAGGGCGTGGGGCTTCCTACGCCGTGAAGCGTCACGAGAGAGAGAGAGAGAGAGAGGGGGGGGGGACTCCTCTTTGTTTTTTCTTAGTCACGCAGGCCGCGACTAAGTCGGGCGTGCTGCACATACGATAAGTACTCGACTATCGCGCAGGAATCACTGATAATCGTCTGCGCACCGCTTAAAAATAGCCTTGTGGCGCGGCGGTGTTTATGTGCCGCCGAGTTCATTCATGAGCTACCGCGTCGACACGTGCGCCGACAACGACGCACATATCTACGTTCGCGCGGGCGACACGAGTTGTTCGATAAGTTGGAGTAATCCTATATTTTTCAGCAGACACCCTGACACGAGAGAGACAAGAATACTGGCGAGACGCCAAAGAAAAGAAATAAATTCTGAGCTTATCGACGAATTTAAAAAGAACTGATTAAATTCTTGATTTATTCCAGGCTTTTGTCTTTTTCTCTCTTTTTTTTTTAGGGATAAGTGAAAGAAGATAACGCAAGAAAAATAGATAATATTTTTATATTTATCGCGATGTATATGTTTTGTTATATGTTATAGAGTTACAAGAAATACTCTGAATTAGAGTTTTATAAATATTTCGAATTTTTTAATAGGAAACTATAACACATTTACAGGCTAAAACAGGAATTAAATTGGTAATAAAGATTTGGTCTAACAATCGAGTTAGATAAAATGATTGTAGCGTACAAATATTTAAGAAGAGATAAACAGATTTTTCCGCAGATTATATCCGCATCACGTCGTAGACGAACACGAAATAATTCGTTTCTATCAGCTAATATGAATCTCTTTCTTTGGTTTGAGGTTAAAATTTTTCAATATACGTGATGACAAAGTAAGTGAATTCATGGAAATATGGTATTTACGTCGAATGTTAGGAAATTTCGTGATTATCGTAGATTAAAATGGCTTTGCATGGGAAATCACAGATTATAATACCGATAGCTTCAATTGTGTGTTAATTGAAAAATAATCCGGTATATATATATATTGAAACAAGTAATATATTATTATAATGTATAATATAATATTAATGTGTAAGAATAACTAATTGTATAAATTGAAATTAATAAGCGTTTAGCGATGCGACTTGCGTTTTTAGGCGTTTTAATAACGCCGAGTGCTACATCCGTTCAGAGTTCATCGATACGCCACTCGCCAGCGGAATCGGCGATCAGCGGTCGATATTTACTTTAAAAAATAAGGATTCAGCAAATCTATACGCGACACAACGCAATGTCAGCTTTCAATATTGTCACGACTCATATAAAATGCGTGCACGCGCGGTCGTTTAAACGAAAATGTGGTCGACAATCGCGCAACGTTCGATGCGCCGTTTCTCTGATTTGTGCAGCTCGCGGTCGCAGTTTCCGCCATTAGTCACAAAACGATTCTGCGGTTAAGAATCTCCGCGAATACTGCATCATAATTATTCATTTCGTCACGGCGCACGCGCTCCGTTGTTGAGACGTACTGCATGAAACTCTTCCACTTATTAATATTTACGGTTTCGAGACCGAGGCGATCGATCGTTTCTCGCTATCTCGCCGGTTTTCATCACAACAGGACTGCAGATTAATGCTCTGTATAAAATTAAAACCTCGCGGCACGTGCAGTTATGCAGCGTTCTGCGATTTCGGCCATCAATCTTTTTTTTTCCTATAGCACAGATCAGAATTACATTAATGTAGAATATTGTAAAGCAGAAGTGCGTAAATTTTGGTTAAATGCCAGCGAAATTTATATAATTGCTGCAATATCTGCACGTATAATATTTACTCTATAAAAAGGTTTTTGTAAAAAAACTTTATTATAAAAAACGATATTACGGTAGCTTTAATTTAAAATTCGAAATTTTAGCCGAAATTAGAAATTTTATTATGAGAAATAAATTATATACATTTTCGCGCGAGATTATATTTTACATCCCCAAAACGTTTATTCTTGGATTAAAGGACGAAACGGTCGACCTGGACTCCTGTCATTGACTTTTCCCGTGAATAATCACTGTCGTCGTTATCGCTGGCCGAAAGTGCAGTAAACTGTCGCGCTGCAGTTTTCACGGAAAAGGAATGACTCGTTCATCGGCGCTAATCTGTCGTCGGGACGGTTTTAAATGTGTTTGTCGAGTTATCGTTGCGTCGCGCGCAACAGGTGAACAACTACCGGCGCACCGTCGCTCTTGAGAAGTCAGTGTACTCGACGAAAGGATACGAGAGAGATAAGGATGATCATTTTTTTTTATAAAGATAATCGACGTATGCAGCGTGACGTTCAGATGCGTATAGATTCGCGTGACATCGCGACATAAGGGATGACGGGAAGCTTAGCTCAAATCGCATTACGCAACTGTTCCAATTTTTTTTGTTTGTGACGTGGCTATCATAGATTGTAAAATTTTTAATCAGAAAGTAAGAACAAGAAAATTTCTTCTTGATTTAAATATACAATATATCTGTGAGATTGTTCGCGCGGATAAAATCGAATTAATTAATCTAAATTAGTTATTCGTTAGTAATCATATAGGTTTAATTGCATCAAGATCTTTTTCTTTGACATTTTATAATTTTGATATCAAAATTTTTATAATGCTTTGAACATACTCCATACCAAAGATTATTTTGAATAAAAATATATGCTTATTAATTTATTAACATCGAGCTTGTCGCGTTAAGATGACACAAATATATGATGACGAGACGTTTCAGAAATCGCTCGTTAAAATGAAGAAGCAAGTAGGATGTGAAATATGATTATCACGATGGACAACTAATAGAAACAACTTCTCAAGTTCGTAAACACATATTTTATCGTAACACATATTTTATCGCATGACACGAGCGGGAATCGAGCGCTCGATTACTATGAATCGATAGTCATCGCGGCGATGTATTACCGTCCGAATTACGATTAATGGCCACAGATGCGACATCGATAGCGGCATCGCGGCAAAGCTGCAATCGCGATTGTCGATTGTGCGCCAATATGTTAACTGTGTTTCGAATGCATACTCGATATCTCCATTATCTCGATGTATTATATATATCTCTGTTTTCAATATTATTCACGCACGTGTGTCTTTTTCTAATTATGCACACACGTGTACGCGACGTTGTCGTCGTCGTTACGTCAGTATCGACTGACTGAATTTACTTCGAATCCTCCACTGCGCTTCGCGCAGCAGCGGCGCGGTGCGACGAATCGGATGCGCGACAATTACGCGAGATATATCGCGACTTGATTATACAAAATGCAATGAGAAGGACGTATCGCATAGCGAAATCGAAGTCGTCAATTGAAGCGATGGCCGAAGTAACGTAAAGTCGCAGAACCATTCATAAACGTATGGTAATTATTCCAGTAACTACCGGGTAATTGTTTATTATCTCTACGTGACGCATGCCGTGACACTGAAAACTGATATCAACTAAAACATATTATTGCGCTAAAATGGTATATTGCTAGTGATGATCCGTATAGCGTCTTTTGTCATTCTACGGAGTTTTTTTTTTTGAGCGATCGATTCTATGAATATTTAGAGTCGAATCTCTTCATTAACTGAAAAAGTCGGGACATCAATAATTTCCAGTTACATGCGAATATTAAATGGCTTGTTTTAACGAACAGTTTTTCTGCGATTAACAAAACGTTATCGCTCACGTGAATTCATTCTTTTTTTCCAACTCTTTCATATTCCGGGCTTAATTGTCAACATATACATGCACAACATATGTACAGTATATGTCAATATGCATATACTGTAGAGAAATTTATTGCTAAATTATTTCGACAAATAACAGCTGGAGCCGCGTCGTTCTTTCTATTGTTTGGAACAGACGTCTTTTTCATGCGAGACACAATGTGACCGTTAGGGTTGCTAAAGTACACAACTCTGGTCTTGGCAATGATGTCATCGACAGATCCGCGATTTCGCGGCGGCGAAAGATAGGATCTCGTGAAGTAATTATCGTTAGAAGCGATGGCTGAATTACGGACACGATTGAAGAGGCACGTGTGGGCCAGTACGTGGGTCGTCCGCGGCATCGCGCCGCGGTGGTGCACGTCTTCGCTACGTCGCGCAATAATTCGTACACGCCAGACTCTCGGACACTTCGGATGTTATCAGCAAAGAGATTTGACTGTCTCGCGCGACGCGATAGCCAAAGTAAGAAATTCCTTCACGCGTGTGCCTTATCGTATGCCTCGACTGCATGGTAACGTCGGACACATTTCTTCCTAAGTAGTATTTATCGCGAGTTTATTCTGACATTCATTGAAATGTGTGTCAAACGTGTACGGCTATTTGTTTCAGTTATTCTCTATTTACAATGCTTTCAAGCCATTAACAATTATTCTTTATTCAAGCACTTTATGAAGTCACGTTTTAATTCTACTTGTGAAGATATTTGTGAGTTGAGACAGTTAAAATAATTTAATCGTCTTTTAAGCAACTTTTTTTTATTAGAAAAAATATGCAAGAAAAACAGCATTTTTTAAAATTTAGTCATCTTTCCCTTAGTCACTATAAGTTAATATAATAGAAAGTTTTCTTTAGAGAGAGAAAAAGAAAGAAAGAGTACCCTTCCTGTGACAGCTTTACAGTTGTGCGAAAACCAATAGTTTAAACGTAGATTTTTGAAGTGCATAGGAAGATATTTTATGATGACAGATTAAAAACAATTCAAGGTCGTTACAATAAAAATCGAAGAAGAAAAAATGAATAAATCCTTGTAATAATTTGAAAGATGAATCACCTGAATAATCTGCATATTTATATATGTATTTAATAAATATTCATCCACCGAAAAATTTAGTGGTTCGCATAAATGAATCGTATAGAATTCAAAATGTTTTCAGTGGTCGTGTCCGCTTTGGGTGCAACGTGTTTTTAATCAATATATCGCGGCCGATTGCGCGTTTAGATGACATGCGGAGAGCCGTGATCGCGAAAGTCGTTATCGGGCGTATATACGCCGTCCGAGAAACCCGGCAGGTGATCAACGTCGCTGTCCGGTCATCAACGACGGTGCGAGTCAACGACCTCGCTGCACCTACAGCTCTTAATTCGATGAGTCACTTTCGGCACATGCAGTTCCTTTCTTTATCAAGCTGACGCTATACACGGGCCCGAGAAACGCGGCTATCAACTTTCTGTATTGTGACACCTCGTATTTCCGCGCGCGTGTGCTTATCCGCGCCGAGGATCGGCTTTAAGTCCTCTGGCGCGTTAATACTTTTTACAGGGACCCTGATGGGTGCAGCGTGTTCTCTCTTAATTTTTCAATTGTACAGAAGAAGTTAAACCAGTAGTTATCGAAATCTCCTTCGATTTCGTATAAAAAAAAAATCAGGAAATATCTTTGGTTATCTCAAATAATGGGAGAAAGAGGAGAAGTTCTTTGTAATATTTAACCGCAATAAAAAGAAAACCTTTTTTTAATGGTCCATGTTTTATAGAATGAACCCGTTCAATAAATTACGAATGTTATAATAAGCACGCGATTTACGTCTTAATTTTATCATTTGCATATATATATATATATATATATTTCAGTTTTATAAGACCCGGGAACTTTTTTAGACTTAAGTGTTGAAAAAGTTTTGAATTTTGTTATGAGGAATCGTTAAAGAGATTCTGTCACGTCATACCGTTGCCATATGTAAATTTCTTTTCAGTATTATTTTCTTGTATCTAAATTGTAGAACCGACTTGCGCGTGCATCATGGATATCATACGCATACGATTAAACTATGAGAATAAATTTTCTAACCGGATATATAACTGTGCAAATCTAAACTGCGATAATTCTCGTCTCATTTCCTGATCCAACTTTCAAGCACGTGTGCTAACGGACACGTGTAACTTGTCGGTACATTACAGACCAGGTTGCGAGAAACAGCTGCGACTGTCACGCGGCATTGTATTTTTTAATCGTTCATTAATAACGGGCCGGCTAAAATTGTCATGTGTCGCGCGCATGCCGCGCATGCCGGCTTTTTACAACATCTAAAGAAAAAGAAATCTAAATAGCGCGAAGTTGAGCGGATTTCTAATTTTATTTATTAGTTAATCATTATTATACTATGTACGATATAAATATTAATCTATACAGAGGATGAAGGTCTATCCCCTGAAAAAATTGAATACGCAGTTAGATCCACGGGACTCAGAGAATAGCTAAAATAGTAAGACGAAGTAGGACAAGAAGCCGCAAAGAAAATGAGCATAGCACCGGAAATGCAATGTGGCGCAAGAAGGACGATGCAAAAAAATCAGAGTGAGAGGGAGGTTCCACGAGAGAAAAGAACGTACGCAACGGAGAAAAAACGAGAGAGAGAGAGAGAGAGAGAGAGAGAGAGAGAGAGAGAGAGAGAGAGAGAGAGGGAAGAGAAAGGGAAGAGAGGGAGAAAGGGAGGGCCCAAGTGAAAGGTAGAAAGAGAGAGTGCGAGAGAACGGTAATGCGAGCTATGTGCGTACACGTAATGCAGTTCGCGATGCAACATTGCGCGACCTTGCGGGCCACGCACGTCCCGCACGCGCGAATAACGGCCCAGCAGGCGTGTATGTGCACGTATATGTGTACGTATATGCGCGTCGGACGCGTGCACAAAAGCTTGTGCGCGTGAGTTCAGCGCGTCGCTTACAGTACATTGAGAATCCGTCGGGAATTGCGCTCACGACGCATCCGACTACGTTTCGTGTAATTAGATCTCGTAGTATCGTCCAGCATTAATTCACTTGCATTACTGCAGTTAGCGTCCTTTAATCTGCTCATTTACTCGCATGCTAAACATAAATAATAAAGCAAGACATTTTAAGAGCGTAGTTCTTTAATTAGACACGAAAATAGACTGTTGCAAGTTGTAATTCATAATTTCTTTCTAGAAAATTGTATTGGCTCGTAATTTGTGTCAAAAGACGTGTTTTTTAAAATTACTAATTACTAATTAATCGATAATTATTTACTTATTTGTTTATTTAAGATACATTATTGCATTTAATGTTGCGATATACATTTATGTATTTCTGCATTGATATAAGAAAAATAATTAAAGTTTAAGCAAAATTAAAATTAATTATTACTAAAGATTAATTTTAAAATTGAATTATCCCATTCAATTACGTTAATGTACACTTACCTTCCACCCAAAAATACAATACACAAATTATTTACCAAAATAAGAAGAAGCAATGCTAATCAATGTACGATTAAATATTCGCAATGTTTCCGATTAATTCACTGAATATCTCAATTTATGCACATGTTGGCTATATTTGGCAAATCGTTCAGTGGAAATGATTACACATTTCAACTGACGCGATCACTCTTATGAATATCGTAAAGGGATATACTAATTTCCAAATGATTATTGAATTATTTTATCAAAGACTGTCGAATTTGACACTTTTATTATTTTCTTATTATATAATAATTTTTCATATTACTATTCATATTATACACTTCATATTTCCTCCTCTATCTAATTTAATATAATTGTGTTGTCTTCAATAAATTTGTATCGATATTTTTTGTAAGAAGTTTATGGTATTTATTTAAATCGATCCGTAATTTATCTTATTTTATGGAATTTGTTTTAAAAAATGGTAAAGAGTTAACTTTTTTTTCCGTTTCCCTCCATACTTTTCATGGCCATTCGACATATGCGTTTTTATACCGCTATTTATTTCTTCTTTCCTTTTTTTGTACGCTATATCTCTCATGCATCGCATGTGCGCACCAATGACACGACGAATATTTTTGCAGCTACAGCTTAATAAGTGTAAGTCTTTGGCGATAGTGATAATCGGCACGTAGAGCGGGAGGTTAACAAGAGATATGGCGCGCATGTTCGCTTTTTCGAATTTTTATATGGATACCACAATACCGCCGTATTATCAGCTTCTTCTGACAAGTGGAGTTCGATATACGCAATTATAAATTTTCATTTCACATGCAATGCTTCGTTTAATTATCTTAACAATCGCGTTGCGTAAAATCACCGAAAAAAAATCAAATATTTGCGATACTTTTGCTAAATTTTTGAATGTGCAAAAATTTATCAAAATTTATCATGTGTATTAAATTCAGGATAGAGCAATTATGTTTATCCACGTGGCATTTGCAAACGTAACGCATTAAGCAAATATAATATTGGAAGTAGCTGTTTAATATTTGTGGCAAAATGTAATCATACAAAAATCATATATAATTCGTAAAAAGATTCTTAATTAAGCACGCATATGCATTCTTGGTGTCATACAAAAATCATATACGATTCGTAAAAAGATTCGCAATTAAGCACGCGTATGCATTCTTGGTGTCATACAAAAATCATAATTTTGATTTTTATATGCCACCAAGAGTGCATATGCGTGCTTAATTGCGAATCTTTTCTTTTTAATCATTTTTATTTAGTAACAGCGATTAGCATTTTTATGCATTATTGTTGCTGCTATATCAGCTTTATCACAATAATTAGTTTCTTTTTACTCTCTACATTATTCTTTTATAGATTTAAAAATATAAACTTTACATATAGAAAATACAAATTTAATGTAATTGAAAGGGATTAATCGTTTATATCTGCAATTCAGAGCAAAGTGATCTGACTACTGAATATTTCTACATTACATCATTTCGAACAAAAACGAGATTTTCTTGTTAGATAACCTTCCGAACTTCAACTCATGCCGCCTTGTCCGGGGACGATAAATTTACGATCTACTTATGCGTTTATTGAGATATCGTGATCCTGTTCTCGAGAACGAGAAAAATTATCGGATATCTTTCGGACCTCGTATATCACACATTGAATAGAGTAAATAATAAAGGCCGGGAAGCGGTCAGAGAAGTTATTCGGAGTCTTAATTATTAGCGATAAGCGCGATAATGCATATTGATGCGAAGGAATGCAAGGGGAACGCCTTTCCCGTTTATCACTTAAGAATGAAGGAAATTTCTCGATTAGATGGAAAATTTTCCCTATCAATATCTTACTAATTAGAGTAAATATTTTAGTGATCAAATATGTAGGTATTTTAATTCATAATATAATTACATTAGTATGAAAAATATGATTGCAATAAGTAAAAGGATTTATATCAGATTGGATTTATATCAGAATCATATGATACATTATGATACATAATGATGAATTGTAACATATAGTTTTGAATAAGCTCTTATTATGACGTAGTTTTTATTATAATTATTACAATATTGTATTAAAATAATAAAAATATATAATTAGAAAGAATTTCCAATTAAATCTTATCAACGTAAAATATTTATTTTTCTTTAATATATAAATTACAAATATATTATGTATTTAAGATAACATGTTTTTGTCTAAAACACATCAAGTTTATTAGAAAAATATAGCTTCTTATTATAACATTTAATACTGTGGCCTCTAGTGCTTATTCACAAATTTTTTATATCAAATATTTTTCATCATGATATGAATATTTATTGACGTTGCAGTAATTATATGTCATCGTGAAAAAACAAAAATGACATCTGTTTTCTTGAGTTAAACTTTATGAAAAATATGAATGAGAATTGAAATAAACAATATGCATTATGTCAACAATTTAATCCATGCACGAACAGTAATCATTTATTTGTAGGCAATCAAATTGCACATTAGTCATGTGGTATTTATATAAAAGAAAACTTATTCTTTAAGTATTTTTCGTATTTCATTAAAAAAATAATACTTGAATTACATTATTGAAAAATATTATCGGAGCGTTAAATTTTAATTTCATTTTCTATTTTTTAAATTAATTAAATAATTTTTTAATTAAAGAAATTATTAAATCGCTGCAGCTGCGTGATTTTGTCATGTCCCGTGGCGTGATAACAGATAATGTCCATGACTTGTATAAAGTCTCAGGCATTTCTGGGTTACCATTTTCGATACGTGTGCAAGTTTGTCGAGGTCGTGACAATATCGTGCTGCAAATTGGCAGCAATGCATTAAATAGAAGTGATCGTACGTGCGAGGAAATTGACTCTGTGATATACCCGCGCGGACGAAGTACAAAGTTGCAGCGTTGCGCTCGATCTAAGAAGTGTATATGATTGAAGTTTAGATATCTTTCTTTTTTTTTCAAGACCACGTGCAACATATAATTATCATGACGTCAATGATCGTTTATGTCTACGAGATATACTTGGCATGAAAAATTCACGCATAAATGCGAGATCGAAGTGTCAAGTTATGACACGAGAAAAATATATTTTTGATGCAGAATAGATTCCAGTATTTTTATTTTGATAAGAGAATTAATTGGAAGTTATTTTCAATATGTTATATAATATAGCAAATGTGTAACTACAACGAGAAAAGTCAGAAATGCAAATGCATGTATATACGACATACGTTTCTCATTATCTATGCATACCGTTATCTTATATTATTTGTCAATTTACACACCGGTTATATTTTTTTTATCTTCCAATCGATGTTCTCTAATACAAGATTTGGATATGCAACGCATATGACTCAAATTATTTGATTAAATAAGTGAATTTCGGTAAAGTAAATAGGATGTAGCTACTGAAAATTGTTTGGGTTATACGACGTATATGTGATCGCATCACTTACATGATAAATGCGTGCACGCGAGTTCTCCTTATCATCTTTATTCCTCTGTCGAGATATATCTTTCTCATTCATCCCTACATTGACGTAGCTCTCCGTCTTTTTCTCATGCCACGAACGAGTCTAATCCGGCGGCCACTGCGCAGTAATTAAAATTCATGCCACAGATTCGTGATAGGAAAAATCGTACGTCGACCCGTGATTTGCAGAAGAATCCTTGATATGCTGTCGTTTACAAATGTATCATCAGTGCGGACGGAATTCTTGGAAAATTTGTTTCGAGCGATATTTTGCGTTATGCGTAGAGAACTGATTCGATATTCGAGTAAATTACGAACAAATAAGTGTCCCTGCAAGTTAAATGTCTTTGCATAAAAAATAGAAAATTAATGAATTTAAAAATGATTAAAATATTGAATCGTTTGAAATAATTGATGTGAAAAATTTGTAGCTAAAGATAATTTTTCAATAATTGATCATTGATTATCGATTTCATGGGTTCGAGAAACGTTGCAATAATTAGTAAATACATGTAAAGCGTGTTGTGCTCAACGTAAGTGGTTTAATAGTGGTAAAAGGAATATATTGGTTGATCTAGCTGGGGAAATGAAAGCATATGAACAAGGGTGACGGAAGGCCATCGAGCAATTTAATGCTTCGCGACTCAAATAAATGTTCCAAGTGAACGTAAATTACGGTACGTAGAAGCTGAAGGAAGAAAATAATCAAAAAGCATAAAAATAAAACGATAATTGACCGATAACAGGAAAAATAATCTAGAAATATCATATCATCGCATGTTATCATGATTTCATTCAATTTGCTTATATATATGTTCAACCACAGATGACAGAAAGTAAATAGACACAAAAATACTTTCTCCGGTAAACAGATAAAATTACAGTCATATATATATATATATAATACATACATATGACTGTATTATAGTACTAATAAATTAATAATAATTTAATTTTTTAATATGATTATAATATATAATTTTAATATATTATGGTCATATTAAAAAATTAAACTATATAATTAATTCACTAGTATTGCACTAGTGTTTTATAATAATCTTAAATGTAGTACTATGTTAATATCAGAATCAATATCTAAATTTTCAAATCTGTTAGATTGCTAACAGATTCTTTTATAATTAACTAGCGATACTTTTAAAAGCAAATAATATCAGCTATTTAACTATTTCTTGAAATTCGTGGAAGTGTCTCAAATGCCGCAAGTAGAAAGAGCATGAATCGTCACATGATCAGCGCGAGCGACCCTTATCTGTGAGTTAAATAAAGCGTCGAGCAGTCGCGAGAACGGGAAGAACCGTGTCGGAGCGATCTCGCGAAGGTTGCCCGTCCGTCCTACCAACCCGCGCGCGCGAAGCCGCCGAGCCGCGCGCCGCTGCTCTCCTACGCGCCACGCTCCCTCGTATCTAACGCTGACCCACTTCTCGAATCGCCGCGGAGAACCGCGGGGACCCGGGGAAAGGATGAGCCGAAACTATTCTTCGTTCTAACGCGCGAGAGAGCAACCTCCGCGCCTCGTCGCGCCGTTAACGATCGTGAAGCCGCGCGAGAAGTGGATAGAAGAAGTTTACGTTCGGAAAAATTTACTCTTGTCCCGGGCTCTCTCGGAAACGCGCCATATATGTAGATTTAGATTTGAGCGATCTTTATACCACAAGCAGGATCTCAAAACAAAGCTTATTGCAAGATCTTTTTGGATTTCAATATTAAAAGAGATAATATCAAATTATAATTTCGCTCAAAAATGGTTATTTCCAAATGGATTTCGTAGATGAGAAAAACTGTAAAGTTTCTGCATATTTTACGCAGTATTGCCATTATACACGTGTTATGAAAGGGTCAGCTTTACTACGTTTGCAACTTGCAACTTGTTTTAAAAGGAGCAACAACAAGCGTTTCAGCAAATTCCCGAAGTGACAATGACGGATCAGCGGATTAAAGGCGAAATTATTTGCTTTCGACGATCCTGTTAACATTCCTTAACGAAAGCTTCGAACAATGTCCTTCTACGCGTTATACTTTTACAAAGCCATTCGGGAACGATAGAAACTGTTTGCCGATCAAACAAGACAAATAAAGCCGAAATTGCTCCAGACTCGAGGTCGATCGAGGCGGTATATGTTTTTAAACTGTATGTGTCGTTGTTTAAATACGATCGCTTTAATCGCTGATCCCAGCAATCTCTGATTGTATTAAGAGATTTTAACTATGGCTGGTGATTTGCTTCGAAGGCTTCGACATTCGAACTTCGAAGCTTTGGCATTAAAATCTTCGAATTCTTTCGAAGCTTCGAAGTTTAAAATTAACTTCGAAGCTTTGAAGTTTCGAAATTTCGAAAAATACATTCGTGCAAATGATAAATTTATTCAGAAAATTTATTTACAAATTATTTACAAATATTGTAAATAAAATAATTAATATATATACGAAATTATTCCTAAAAAATTTGAAAGTATTATAACTTGAAATGATACAAATTAATAATTAACCTGGATACATGTGTAAATAAAGAAAGATAATCAATAAAACAATCTAATTAAGAAAATTCAAATTTTTAATGTATTTTTCAAAACATGGAAACTTCGAAGCTTTGAAGTTTCGAAGGCACCTTAAACTTCGAAAGATCGAAGTTAACGTCAAAGCTTCGAATTCTTTCGAAGCTTCGAATATTCGAAGTGAGCAAAAAATAACAGCTCTAATTTTAACGCACTTGTTATTTGTTAATCTGAATTACTTTGTTAGCAAAAATATTTAAAGTATTTGTATATTTATTACTTTTATAATAAAATGTACGCTAAATTTAGAGTATATGTATTTTGACATTTTTATGACGATTAAAAAATATCGAAGCGGGATGTAAAATTGTCGGATATGCGTCATTGTTAATTATTTAATTAAAATAATTGTTTATATTATTCAATTGTGCACAATTTTTAATTTTTTCAACAACTACTTACTTTTCTTTAAATATTCATTTTAAGTTAATTTTGTTAAGAGCAAAACATAAATATATATAATAACTTAAAATGAACATTTAAAGAGAGAAAATAGTTGTATATATACTTAATAATATAATAGAGTAATAGTGTATATACACAACCTACATATACACACACACATACACACATCTAAGGAAAATTATTGCTTGCTAAATAATTGCATTGACCGATCTAGCCTCTCTGCGTGAAACAAATTACTTTAATTTTACAAAGCGTGGAGAGCTTTCCTAAGGTAGACGTACGCCAGTGTAATGTGTCGTGACTTCATCTTGCCCGATTTACAAAACACCAGTTACCATCACGTACCTATTACTGTTCATGCGTGATAAAAGCGACAGGACACCTGACATTATTGGCACATGTGTCGGTGGCTTCTTCTTTGAGCTTGATGGTTACATTGTGTAATATGCCTTTTCCTTTCCTGCCGACGATACGGAGTAATATTTAGCGTGATGTAATATAGGCAGAATTTTGTATGACACTCCCTTTGTATCTTCAATCTTTTTTTTTCAGCCCGACTATTTGTGACGCACTTTACGTTCAGGAAAAAATTCAAAAAAATTCACGTCCTAAAAATGTTTAATCTTTAAATCACTATATTGGTTTCGTAGACCGCTATTGAAACGTTACTTATCAACAATTTTCTTATTTGTCACTATTTAAATATATTTTATTGCTATTGTATATGAGATTTTTTTGTTAACCCTTACATTAAAATATAGTTTTCCTTTTTCCCGTCAACAAATATTCAGAAAACATATATTTTTATTATAATTAACTTATAAAATTAGCGGGAGCCCGGAGCATAATAACGGTCTGTTAGACCGACATTGTGGTTAGCGTGATTTTTTTGGGCGTGGTGGTTTAAAGGTTAATAAATCGATATTATAAAAAGAGAATTTCTCTCTTGTGTGCGTGAACACTACTCGCGCACATTAAGCTTACGGTATGACGATTAGACTTTCTGCGCAACAGAAAACGATTTCGTAGCCTGAAATCGAAAGCTAAAAGCGCGATAATAAAATGAAAAATATGATACATAGTAAACATCATCGACGACATGATATTACTTGCAGAAAACTTCGCTCTGTTCGCCGATATGATTTTTCATTGAACCAATGCGCGACCGGAAGCTCTCATTGGAGAGTCGCTGTTGCTACAAGCGGCCGCTACGAGGCATGCATTAGCATTCCCCCGAGACTTTGACGGCGTAGAAGGCGTACGTATACACGTATACATGTGCGTACACGCCTATGGTACACACGTGCGGTGTGCACCTATGCCGTGCACGTGGATGAGAGTGGCGCGAACTGGATGACGTACGACGTATCATTTGAACCTTGATCCCTTAGTACTGGTTTCATCGCATGTATAAAACTGGGTACGCGTGTAACTGGAATGCCGGTTCTTTTACGGTCCACCGAAAGTCGATTTCATCTACCCAAATCTTTTCCGTGAAATCGTGATTCTTTCTCTTTTTTTGTGTGTGTGGCGACTTCATGTTCGTGCAATTGAAATCTACAAGTAAAATGATTCAAGTCTGGAATATTCTATATATTTTATAACTTGTAATACCACTTAATACTTGTAATACACTTGTAATAGTCACAAGAATATATAATATACGTGAACTGATAGTTAACTAACAGTTAATATGAGATGATCATTAATATTATATTAGATTTATGATTCTGAAATTATACTATTTGGCAACTAACAAGTTGTATTAAATGTTAAACTAAAGTATTATATAATTATCTTCATAAGATTTAAATATATAATTTTTTATTATTGTAAGACTGGTTTTGAAAATATAAATTAGAATGTTCGATTTATAGATTTTGAAATTATGTTTGACAACTAACAAGTTGTACTAAATGTTGAAGTAAAATATCATATAATAATT
This sequence comes from Wasmannia auropunctata, assembly GCF_000956235.1. Classification (NCBI taxonomy): domain Eukaryota; kingdom Metazoa; phylum Arthropoda; class Insecta; order Hymenoptera; family Formicidae; genus Wasmannia; species Wasmannia auropunctata. The sequence goes on from NW_012027428.1 coordinate 169,693, forward strand.
TTCATAATATTTTGAATATATAGAGAAATTTTTATTATTGTAAGACTGGTTTTGGAGATATAAATTAGAATGTCTCCAATGTGCGTGCTCGTATGTGTTGTGTTGTATGTACCCGATAAGCACATCCAGTTTAAATATACAGTCATTCGGACTTTTTATTTTGTTCGAAGGACAATAACCGAGTTTAAGCATGGCATAGATACGATCACAATTTTTACGCTGCTGAATGTCCAAATCGGTGAAACTGAGAGTAAAAGGTAACGAAGCCACGCCGTTTATACGGCTCCGAGAGAGGAAGACAGGATGATCCAGGCCACTGAAAAAGGAAAGTGGCCGGCTACCGCGTCTACCAGTGGGTAGAACTACTCCGGCGTTCATTATGCAATAATTATTATGATCGCGCCGCCGCCGCCGCTACCGCCGCCGCCGTCGTCGTCGCTCGTCGCCCGTCGTCGTCATTATCGCGAGTCAATTGTAGACCCGCCGCGTATCGCTACTATCGTAACCCGACCTATCCTTTTGATTATAAATAATTGCGCGTGGAGCTCGCGATCGCGCCCGCGAGCGCGAGCGGACGCGCGATTAACGTCACTGCCGCAAATCTCGGCGAACGGTATAATGACAGACCGGCCACCTTCGGTTTCTTTCCTCCTCTACTTCCGCGCGACTCGATCTCGGTGCCCGCGCGAATCTACAATTATTCGCTGCGAATCGTTTATTGGCGCTTAGCGACTCCGAGGCGAGAACGTGAGCCATTGCGGGTGCGAAATCAAATATAACAGAGGCCGTTAATTACGTGAGTGTTATTTTCGGTATTTCAGATACCCCTTCTCCTCCTCCTACATGTGAGTCTCCGTGAGTATTTTGATTACCCCTTCCCTCCCCCCGGATCTCACGTGAGTTTTTGGATGTTCAATATATAAACAAAAAACGCATATATCGGATTATACTAGCTTGACCAGATTTCCGTTAGAGACTCTAGCGAAAACTTACGTGAGGCATCCTCTGACATCCCCCCTCTCCCATGTGAGCACATGTACAGATTTCGCTGACCCCCCCCCCCCAATACTCACGTAATTAATGGAAGGCCCCACATACAGTTTCGTTACATTTGATTATTAATATTTTACATTTTGTTATATTTATGTTATATTATGTTCATCTACAGACTTTGTATTTCTTCGATGAACAAAAGGATAAGTAATGAGCTAAACGGATTCGTATAATCAGCAAAATTTATTGTCGAACACACAAATCCATAATTTTTTTTAAATCAAATTACATTAATCCTAAATAATTTTAATTTATGTCCCTAAATATATTCAATATATACAGTAAAAGATCATATAAATTTTAGATTTCGACTTGAATTTTTTCAAGTCAGCAGAAAAAATGTCGAATTTAAGTTGAAGGCCAATACTTTATAAAATAAAAAGAAAATAAATTGTTATTTATCTCTTTTGTTTTTTATTGCTTTCACAATTTTTTATTTTATATAATTATATTTTAATAATTGATTTTATAAATATTATCTACTTTTCGTTGTCCTTTATAAAATAACAATTGATATAAGCCAGTTTTTCTCTTTATCACATTGACAAAAATTAATTGATATAAATGGTGTTTTTGCTTGAAATTAAATTATTATCATTTCTAGCGTTTTTTTTTTAATCATAAATAATATCATTTGACCTTATAAATGACAAATGTTAGACGATGGGACCGTTTTAACACATATAATTTACACATACATTATACATATAAATCGCAACAAATCGCATTATACATCTATATATCGCAATACAATCATATATGCAGTTTTATGCGAACGAATGTAAAGGTCTAGATTGTAGAACATTCATCGAAAGTTCGTAAAATTAATCGGTACCTCTTCGAACAATCGATATTGCTTTTATTTATCCACGATGATTTTCATATCATATGAACAGAGTGAGGAACAATGGAACTCGATGTCCTCGCCGCGCGAATCGTCGTGTACGAGCTAATCGCATAAGAGAGAGAAAATGGAACGACTGCTATTTGCTGACGAGTAGCAGGGCTAAGGAAAAAAAGTGGCACGGCCATTCTGCAGGCTCGTGAACTGACGTACAGAAACAGAAGTGGCGGGCTTCGTGCCATCGCCGTGACTTGACGCAAAAGTGACTTGACGCTCGAGGAAGATCTGGCTCCAAGGATGAAACTCTCTCGTCCTCGCACGTGGAATCCAGGAAGGAATGGGCCTACGTCACTCGAGACATTTATTAACGATTAAAATATATTTCACGTTTGTTCGCCAACAATTGGCGATGACTAACGGCAAAAATTACGCCTATTTTTATGCAATTATTTTTATCGGCTCAATTTCGTTCAAAAATCATTAACATGCTAGCTTTATTTACTTTCTTTTCTATAATATTTTTCAAAGCAGATATGTTTCTTATATTTAATCATTACATATACATATAATGGCTATTTTTATTATATACATACAGATATATTACACACACACACACACACACACACACACACACTACACACACACACACACACACACACACACACACACACACACACACACACACACACACACACACGCACGCACGCACGCACGCGCGCGCGCGCGCGCGCGCGCGCAAGTTTACAGATAAACGTATATATAAAAATCATTTATTACATCTTAACTATAAAATAAAATTTTACAGATAAACTTTAGTATATCTTAATTAGTACTTTTTAAAACAATAAAACTGATGAGATTTTATGTTTCTTTTTAGAATGGCTTGAAAAAAGATGATAACCTTGTCAATTCGTTGATCGACAGTTCGATGAACCATGAAAGAATATTCGACTGTCGCTCTTGAATAGAAAACTGTCGACTCGACGAGATTAAACTTTTTTTGATTTATAATCAAATTGAATTGCTAAAGAAGAATACAAAGCGATTTTTTTTCTACTAATATTTCTCGTTTAAAATCACGTATAAACGTTGCCAGTTGCGAATATATAAAAAGAGGAAAATTGCAACTGCGCGTTATCACGCGCAAAAAGTTCGTAACGATAATTTAAAATAATGCGATCGGTTCGATTATAAACCTCAGAATTGAATTCACGAAAAGCGCTAGTTACCGTATATGCAATCGTACTCTCGGTATTTATTTTCATTGCGGCGCAGTGAATGCGACTTGCTCCTTGTCATTAGGTAAAGTGCCATGCGGTGCAAATGGCAACGTACGACCGGCCTGTATGTAAAAAGTATAAAATTCTCCTCTTCGATTTCCTGTTCTGTTTGTACATTTTTATTTCGTGATTTAGAAGTGCAGAAAGGTAAATATGTATTACGCGCACAAAATATTCGTTCGAACACCTTTAAGTCACAGGCTGACGTGTAAATATAGAGGTATAAGTCTTCGAATGTTTTTTCATCGCTTGTGTCTAAAGAAACCTGCGAGAAGAGAAAAAAAATCGCACGCGTCCTCGCGCGACGAACTCCACGCTCCTTTTTTTTTTCGAAATGTAAAATCTTGTAACGCGAGCGGAGGGAAAGGTGAAAGGATGAGAAACACGAATAATTCACGAAATGTGCGGCACAGAGAGCACTTAATTGAAACAGCGTCAGCGACAGGCAGCCGATTACGCGAGTCGTGACTTTGCGAAAGTAGGAACGCGGCAGGCCGTTGCGGTACAATTGCTTTAATTCTCTAATTAATTAAAGTGTTCGCGCGTCGGTAGTGAAGCCCGCATATATTCATGCACACATCCGGCATCGCTTCGCATCAACATTTGCATATAGTGCTGGATACTTCTAATTCTCATTTTACATTTCGCGGCGATTTTAGCTTTTCTCCGATACGCGCCCGGAATTTGTGTATTCAATTTAATCGTGATTAATTCATGACAGTTACGCAATAAGTCGATTAATTTCCCCGAACCTATATGGACGTTTCTTTCTTCTTTTTAATCGAATTAATCGCGCTCTTTCAACACGTTATATTTCACGGTGTGCCGCGTTTTTATATCATTCGAATTTCAATTTCCATAAAATTATAGATTCTGCTTTCTCTCAATGCGTACACGGCTACTGAGGATACACAAATTATCGCGAGTGGTGAGGTAATTCTCCTTCTTTTACGAACAAATTTTTTAGAATTTTTCTCTCTTTCGCTGTAATGCGATAGCTATGTTTCAAGAAGACCGACAAAATTCGATGTACGCCTCTTTCCGTGCGAACGGTTAATGCTGTGATCTGTAGAACAAGATAGTCAGAGAATAATGAAGTGCAATCTCCCTCTCTCTCTCTCTTTTTCTTTTTTTCCTCTCACCGTCTCTCGTAGCGAAGCGTGTTACGCACGATCGGTATCGTCGCAAATTATGCATTTACGACGCGTATAACTAAACGACATTGAACCGCGACCCGTGTCTTAGCGGCCCCACTTTTACTGACCCCATCTCATCAATGATTTCGCAGTATCCCCGCAGCGAAAATACGTCGGTTCTTCTTCGCACAGTCACCTGTAATTTATAACGCGATTCGTGCGCGTGCGTGCGTACATGCGTGTGCGCGCAAGATACACGCGAGATAATGATTACTTTTATAAAAGAACGTGTTAGCTCGAGATAAGGTGGCCAAGCGGTGAAAGTCTTATAAAAGGCCAAAGGGTCGCATTTTCCGATCGACAAAAAAAAATTCGATATGATCGACGCGCGAATGCGCGGTGGTTCGACGCAGTCTCGTGGTCACGCCTAAAAACTCGTTACTTGTTTTCATTCGCAGCGAGAAATGTTAGTATAGACATTTAAATATTATCCTTATTTTTACCTGCTCGCGTGGAATATCAGATGTACATACGTGTATATGTATACAAGAAATTTGTTCGGCATATGCCCATATTATGATCATGAGACGATCGGTGCTTGCAATTAATTCTCTGTACTCGTAAAAGATGGAAAAGTTCACCATTTACACAAGATATAGTTATTGGTTACAGTGGACGGATTAATTACACGAAAACGATATTCTTAACTTTGCGCGTTTTAAACCAATAAATAAAGCCGAACGTTCGTTTTCACTTTTCCAGTTAGAACGCCGCCGTCCGACGAACGCGCGTCGTACATAACTTCTGCAAAAGTAGCTACGCAAAATGACGCTTCTTTTTATATGTACGGAGATTCTTTTTCCGCGTGTCTGGAACATCCGACGTATATTTAGATTATTTTGCAATCGAATATAGCCACTAATTGCAACGTTACAAGATATCGTTGTAATCGTCGAGACGTTCGAATGACAAATGGATGCAGCGCGTTGCGAAACGCGTGAGAAAAGCCGCGCGGTGCGGTGCGAGGAGAAAGGTGCTCTCGAGGAATGCCATTAGCATTTGGGATGACCGTGCAGCGCGTGCAGACGCGGTACCGTATACAAGCAGCGTCATACAATAATTGAACCATGACCCGCTCGCGCGCGCGAGCGACCCTTCCCTCTCGCTTCCTATATATATACGCGGAGTGCCATCAGCTGATCGCGCGATTTTCGGCCTGTTACCTGATTTAATCCACCATCAAACGTTTTTATACAGCTGACGGAAATATGGAAAATTTTGTCGATATTTTTGTAGAATAGCGCAGTAGTTGCGTCAAAATTAGACAACGTCAATCAAGCCGTCAGGAAGCTTTAAGAAAACAATGATAAATGGCATGCAAGTTAAGTTGACTAATGGCGAGTAAATAGCCTCGCTTCCGCCGCGAGCCAGTCTTAAGTCTTTCTCGCGAATGTTCGTATATCTCTCCAAAACAAACTAAGCGCTCGGCTGATGAAAGGAAAATGAAAATAGGTAAGTAATCACGAGCCCGTATTTCACGCATGGTGCGCGGCGGCCGATAAAAGTTTCCACGCACGAGGTGACGAATGCGGCGTACTCGTTGCACCGTCGCGGCGCGGCCCGGCTCGGCTCGGCTCGGCACGGCGCGCGCGATCGCGTGTACATACGCGAAAGTTCTGTCGAAACGGCGCCTTAGTCATCGTCCCTTTCCGGAGGATATAGGTATATATTCGATAATACTAATCCGCGCTCTCTCGCGTAGCCGCGGCTTTTGCTTTCTTGCAGCGCAGTGACCTGATTCCTTGCGTGCAACAGTAAGAGCGTTTCCAGAGGCAGGGGGAGAAGGAGGTGGGGAAGGAGGAGGGAGATGGAAAGAGAGAGTGGCGCGGCTAGGGAGGAAGTGAGAGGTGGAGAGATAGAGAGGGAGACAGATGGGGAAGGAGAGACAGAGAGAGAGAGAGAGAGAGAGAGAGAGAGAGAGAGAGAGAGAGATGAAACGGAGAGAGAACGCTCGCGCGCCTCGTGACACGTAATACCCGTCACAGTAATAGCGGTACGATATTATAGCACCGCTAATGTCATTCATTTGTGATTTAATGAGAGGAGTCAAGAGACCGCGGCCGTCCAACTGGGAGAGGACGCCGACTGCGCACCGCCGTCAGCCGCATTGAGGAGGAGCGCGCGGTGTACTTTTGGATTTCTCGATCGGATCGAAAAAAATGCGCGCCCGCTCGATTCGCGGAACGAAGCGGTTCGTCTCGTTCGCGCGGAATGCCAGCGCACAGTGGGCCAAAACGATTTTGCTAGACAAAAGCAGTAATTTTGTCTTAATGTCATAAATAAATGTACATAAGTGCTCCGAAATAGAAAAAGTACATACTTACCATGTAATATATATCAGCTTAACTTGAAATATGTACGATATAAATATATTTGTATGCATACAGTATGAATTAAAGTCATATGTAAAGTTTTCGTAAAATACGTATACAGAGTGAAGAAATAAGACATTGGAAAGACACAAAATGGTAAAACATTATGTATATCATGAAAAATACGAGTATACACAATACAAGATATGACAGAGAAGAATTCAATCTATTTGCACATTGATGCTAGATGTCAACAAGTCCAATTATACGTCTAACAAGAACAACATTGCGTTTAATGCTTAATTTATACAATAAATAAATCAAACAAACTTTGTTTTATTTATTTATTGGATAAATTAAACATAAAAAAAAAATTAAATTCAAATACTTAAAAATTAATTATTTCTGATTTTTAAGTATGTATTTGAATTTAATTTTTTCCGTTTTGAAATATAATAAAGGGAAACTTAATTCTTTAGAGACATCACTTTTCTGTTTTTATTTTTTTTTCTATTTTCAATATTCAGTTGAACGCGCTGCGCATCTTGCTAGTTATTAATGAAAGTAAGTCGTCGTCCATTGCCAAGTCCGAGTCAAGTTAAATCATGCAAGCTTATAATTAAATATAACAGTTATTTTTGTCGCGAATAAAATATGCATATTTATAATTTTTCTTTCCAACAAAATTATATAAATTAACCTCTTACAATAATATAAATGTGTGATATTTTCTAAATTATTTCCGAAATATTTGTGAAAAATAGTATATCTATAAAATGGGCACTTTACAACAGTTAATTTTAAATAATAACATTAAATAATGTGCACTTGAGATTATGGCTGCATGTCGCAGTACATTTTTCGTAGGTATTCGTAAGTTTTACATCCAGAAATTTAATAATTTAATAAAAGTCGGCAATGTTGGACTAACAATAAATGTATAGCAATATTATTATAAAAGACTTATAAGATTGTTAATAGAGTTACATAAAGTATATACCTTTCTCTCTATATTTTTCTAACCCGAAGCCTTACTATGTTCCTCAATATCGATGGAATATTCCTTTGTTACTCTGCGCTGTCAGAGCAATGATTTAATGTTTTGTGGAACGGTATTTATAAGACCTATTCGGGCAATTGTTGTAACTCAACTTCACGTGCGAATATTTCTTAGAAAACGAATGTTATCTGCTATCTCTCTTAAAAACGTAATCATTTATATGAAGAAGTAAGTAAAAAAAGAAATATTTATATTTTCGAGGAAAAACATTTTTGTCTATTTAAATTTTAGCTTTTTATTTTTATAGCACGGACAATGTCATTATTTCAATATTCCAATTGGATATCATATACCTTTCAAGAAATTGCATTCGCGATCGACTTTTCATGGTAGTTATAATCGACAATCGAAATGTTGAATCTGAATTGTTCATTATATAACTTTCCTATTCTGCATGTATATCTTCATGTAAGTAGTAGTATTTTAATATGAATGCGAAAGTAAAAGTGAAGATAAACATTTTTTTCTAGGTTCCTGAAAAAAAATCTACACATGATAAAAACTCTGAATACTAGCAAAGCTGAGAACGCGAGTGTCATCATTAGTACAATCGCGACTAATATCTCCGCTTTATGTAGGTTATCTCGCTTATGTTAGTTACGCCCGACTCTTAGAATTTAGGTTGGCCATATGGTGTATGAAATCGTCGCGTTTCTTTCTTAGCTTGGTTATTAATATCTCTGTCTCGTCAGGGCGAGTTCGAGTCGCCCCGCCGATCGAACCGATCGCTCGATATGTATGACACTTTTCAAAAATGCGTGCTTATATATTACTTATGCATATCTTTACGACTCATAAAGATATACATATTTTCGAGGTGGTTTTTGAGATATTGATAAACAGACATTCTTTTCTTTCGTAAAATATATTAATAGTTTGAAAATGAGAGTTCTATGAGTTTAAAGTAAAAAAGTGCTTGTTTTAAAGTAAAAAAGTGGAGACTAAGATAAACACTTTTTAAGTTCCCGACAAAAAAATCATATTTTCTTTTGGATTCTAATCAAGCTAAGGACGAGTCATTATTAGTTTGATCAAAAATACATGTACACTGAAACGCGCATAATTATAAATTTGTTGTATTTTCGCAATGACTCCTTTTTCACTTCCTGTTTTACACTGACGCGTTCCCACGCGTGGCGGATCGAAGTTTTACAGTGATGACACGCCGAACGCGATCGTACCTCATCAATTCAGAGAGCTATACAAGCGACGCGAGATTTATGCGGCGTTAACTAGGCACTGCATGGCATAATCCACTCATGAGAACACTCTCGTTAACCTTTTTATGCTGCTACAGCGATTTGCGTATCTTTGGAATGTTCTCGTACTGATTATCCAGATTGCGCAGCAGCTAGCCATAATTAAGTAGCAGCCTGCTTAATTAAGTTTAATTAGGGATCCTGATTTTCTCATGTCTCGGCACACCTGTTTAATATACGCAGATCCGCTCAAAACTATAAATAATATGATCTCAAAATCTATAAAAACAAGCGCTGTAATATAAATGAAATAGATATATCCATGTAATTCAACTTATAAGAACTTTAGTAAATCATTCAAATTCAAAATTGTGTGGAAATTCAACGGAAAGGTACAGTTTATATAATAAATATCTGCGCAAAAATATAAAATACACGATAATTTGTTTGCGTTATAATTTATATAAATAGCTTTTCTCCAATTTTTTTTCTCAAATATTTTAACGCACACACATACATAATCTCGTTTCGAAAGGAACTGCCGAAAACGCGATCTTGCAATTTAAAAAATTAGCTTCTTTATTACTTCGATTTTTATCTCCCAGACACAATCTAGTCTTGCGACACGCATACACATGCTCATCGCAATACTATGTAGATTGTGACGCATTGCGGGCATATAGATACGAATGCGGAAGTGGCCGTCATTGACTTTTAGGCAGCGCCCGTACCATTTTACCGTTGTCCCGAAGAGTAAACGACCGTATAAAGACATTGAATGTGTGGCCTTTAGAATGGCTGCGCCCGCCGGTCCACCGTGAGCGAGTGGGTGATGCGTTTGGAAGCGGCCGCGACGAAAATAAATTCTTCGACTTCCCCGCGCGTAAAACGTACATCGTGCGTGTGCACGCGCGCCGTCACGCGCGTGCCCGTCCGTGGGACGTGAATCGGCTGCACGTTCGAATTTCGTGCAGCGTGCCGATCGACCCTCATTTCTCTTCCCGTGGGAAGTGAATACATCATTATTCATGGATACGCATAACTCACTATAAATATGCGCTCTTGACGAATCATCGTACTCTCGTCCGGATGTTATCGTCACGTCGAATACGTGAAGATCGTATGAATATCGTGCATTTTTATCTTGAATTATTGATAATTCTTCTTAATTGGTTATTTTATTTTTTTAAATGATGGAAAATGACCTTAAATTGTCTAAATAAAATTTATAGGAAAGTAGTAAACATTATTATCAGGTCAGAATAATGAACTTTTAAATTTGCATTGATCTACATAAACCGGAGTGTCTTTCAATTTGCTCTTGTTTTGTTATTTTTCTCTCGTGAATTTTACTTATTTTATTAATGTTTGTTTTTTCTTGAATATTTTATTAATGTTTGTTTCTTGAATATTTTATTAATGTTTGTTTCTTTTTGAATATTTTTCTTCTTCTTTTTTACTATTTTAGAATGCGAATACGCAAACTTTGGACATGTTTACCACAAAAAGCTCTTCCGCTTGTTTCTTTTATAATATTTAGGGATCTTGAAAAATATTACACGTGTTTATTAGAGAAAAACAAAATCAAATTTATAGATATCCTGTGTATTGAATTATTTAAAAATTTTCGTAAATAATAATCGTTTATAACCTAACAGGAATTAGAACGTAACCTGAAAGCGGTCGATGGAGGAATTTTTATTGCCCCTCGAATTTGGGTTTGATTCGCAGCAGGTGGAAAGAGAAAACAAGAGAAAGAGAAAGAGAGGGAGGAGAGGGGAGAGGAAGAGAGAGAGAGAGAGAGAAAGAGAGAGAGAGAGAGAGAGAGAGAGAGAGAGACGCTTTCAGGCGCGTCCCTGATGCGTCGTACGCGTCTAATATAGCGATGCAGGCGTGGAATATAGGTCGCACGCTAGAACGCTCTTTTATATACTTGCCAGTCCGACACTCGAAGATCGTGGCGAGGATATGCGCGTACCCACGCGCCGATACTCACGTAGAAGCACACGCATTACGCGTCCCGAGTTCGACTTGATTGTTTTATCATGCCCGTCAAATTAGAATAACAGTACTCTCTAAATTTTCTGGAGTGATTTTTTACTCTTTTAGAGTCTCTCAAGTGACCGAGTATTTTCAAGGCAGTATTTTCAATCTTTTGAAGTGAAATTCACTTCAGAAAATTTAGAGAGTACTGAATTATCGTGGAAATGCATATTAAAAAAATTTATCCTGAAGAAAGAGAAACGACAAAGAAGATTCGTATCATATTTGAATGAAGTATGGGGAAATGAATATATACTCTCTAAATTTTCTGGAGTGACTTTCACTTTTTTGGAGTGAATTTTCACTCTTTTGGAGTGAATCTCACTCCAAATGAGTGAAAATACTGCCACTCGGTCATTCGAGTGGCAGTAAATTGCCAGAAAATTTAGAGAGTAAGCAAATTTATACGAATTCAAGTAAATATATACACATAATTTCGTGTATCTCTCAATTCTTATTGTGTATTCTTATTGTGTAGTCATGATAATTTTACACAATTTTTTTTGTGAATTACAATGTATAAATTTACAATAATAAATATACAATGTATAACAACAATAAATATACGATACATAATAAATTTTAATTAAAATTACGATTACAATAGAAGTACATAATAAAATTACCAAAAATCCAAATATGATTTAAAATCTAGATTTTCATATCTAGGTGTTAGACTTCGGAGATTTTAAAATCTTCTGGGATTTCTCACATACATTTGCAGTCACGGTCGTCGTCCGAACAATACCGATCGGAATGTATGATTTACATGGTAATATAAACGTATCGAAGATCGTCGGAGTCTATCGATCGGCGACGATCGGTTCGCGCGGGATACGAAGCGGTCTCTCTTGCCTCTCTCGCTGATTTTCATTCCCGCAGAGTTCCACACGTACGACTACGAGCCGTTACGGCCGGCATAACAATGCATGACGTAACTCTGGGGTCGAATCCTCCTTACCTCCTCCGTGCAACGATGTTACAGGAAAGTGAAACTCTCGCAAACCAGGTCACACCCACATCGTGCTCGCGGCGTTGAGCCGCGCCGATCGACGGCGGACCCTTTTTAACTCCGCGGGTTAGATGCTTTTCCATCCGGCCCGTGGAATCAAGCCCGGCAATCGCAAAAGACAAAAGGAATTGCGCGAAGGCATGCGCGTGCATTAATTAGCACTTGATTAAATACTCATAATTAATAGAATTAGTCGGACTAAAAAGAGATAAATGACGTTCTTGATTACAATTACATTCTTTCCAATATTTTTTTTCTCTGTTATAACAATTTTATAATTTATATTTGAGAAATTACTAGCAATGTGCTCCACACATTGTCTTATTCGAATACGACAATCAACTATTTATTTTAGTTGAAATTTTAATTTCACTTAATATTTTATTTTAAAATATTATTGACTATTTGTGTATGTATATTTTATATGTATTAATCCATGCAGTGTTTGGAAACATCAGAGGCTCCAGACTAGAGGCGTCTCAGAAAGATCTATAAATCAAAACATTTCTTATGCTCCGAGGTACATACATATTTGTACACATTTCTGCGAAACTACAGGTCATGTAATTTAATCTCCACGATTCACTAATATTTAGTTCCTTATCGCTTTTACGAAAATTTAATGACCCTAATAGTTATAACATGTCTTGATCTTTTCTTATATTATACAGATTCTTCGATTTTCATCAGTTTTTCGACAATATGATTAAATGTCGATTTTCTCTCTCTTATTATTTTTCAAATCTTTTTCTTTTCTCTAATTTTACCGTCTTCCAGTATTACGTTAGATTCATCTTAAATCATTTTGTATATACGCAAGTTATCTTCAGCAGTTGATAATAAACGACGATTTGATTATATTAATAGCTGAAGTTAACGCATGCATCAGACATGCTCTGTCAGAAACGTCGGCAATTACGATGATGCGAGGCGACGCGACTAATGCGGCGACTACCGCTTCCGCTGCACACGAGCGATCGTGTCGCGAATCTGGCTCGGGACGCGAGAAGAGCAGCTGGCTCAATGTCACCGGCTGCACTATCGTCGAAGTTTCGCTAAGTTCGGAGGCTGCACGAGCGCGATTTTAGTGGATCAAGTGCGAGTTCGTTTTCGCGCTGCACACAATGGTGGGCAGCCTCGCGATGTCGGTCGTCGCGTCGTTCGCGGAACGCGGGTTTGCGAGCTCGAGCGCGGTCTCGTTCGTCGTGTGCGTGGCGAAAAGAGAGAATCGGGCGCGGGCACGCGTGGGTGCGGGGCGGTCTTGGCAGAGTTGGCCCTAACCCATATAACGTCGCAGCCAGAATAGAGACCAGGCGGTCGAGCGAATAGGAGGATAGGAGCGCAGGTAGCTCTATAAACATGGCCGGGAAAACGGAGTATCGAGTTGCTGGCCGCGCGCCTTTACCGGGCAACTTTTTTTCAGTGCTCGCGTTCAACGTTGATAAAAAACAAAAAGTACCATATAGAAATGTATTCGTATATTGATAATTCTTATCTTTTCTCTCACGATGACTTTTAAATGACCGACCCTCGATTCTAAGATTAATTTTAAATGCATTTGTGCATGATTTTACATACTGTTAATTTGCAAATATCTTAATAGTATCCGGTCTAAGAATAGTTTTGCAAAAAGTATCGCGAGTTTTAATGTCTCTCTTAATTTAGCCGCGAGTTAACTAAGTAATTTTATTACGAGTGCTATTTTCTACGTATCTTTATTTCCAATCATAACGGAATTCTACACGCTATTTTCTTCAAAATATGACGTCTGTGAGAGATAAACTGGGATGACATTGGTGTTTAATGTCTATGGACGGATGGACGGAAGCGAATGATAATGTCAGCGTGAATTAGCAACCGCTCTCATAATTCGAATTGGCGCTACGCCATGAACGCCGAAGCTAGAACAAAGAGTCAGCTGATAATAGGAGTGCAGCTAAGAACATCCGGCACTAGAATCTTCTATTACGATACCTTTAATATACGTTTTAATAAGTTTCTTGTGTATGTTTATTCATAAACATATCGTTCAGTAGATAGAAGAATAAATGTAAAATTTAGCATTTTTGAGATTATGAAAGAAAATAGTTTAAATCTTTAGAGAGTAAATTTTTCTTTTCATAATCTCAAAAATGCTAATTTTTTTACTTGTGTCGTTTTTTTTATCAACGGCACAATATGTCAAAGAATGTGAATTAATAGAGAATTAGAATTAATAGAACTTTCCAATTTAATTATTACAATAATTACGTTTGCTGTAATATACAATAAATAGATACGCGTAAATGATGTTTGTAACAAAATAAGATGAGGAAGTAGAAATTTAACCCTTGTCTCTATAACCGGGTACCCGGGTGCCCATTTCGTACTTTTTGTCTTAATATCAATGACTTTCACTCAAAATAGCGCCAAACGGCTCCGGTTCCCCATTATTTAGACAATTTCACGTAAATTTAGCTGGTTGTTTAAAAACTTGTCATAAAAATATATTAATTTTTGGTCGTCAAAGTTAACTACACGATTTCAATAACCGGGGTACCCGGGTATCCACGCAGAAATTTTCTATGTGAATGTAAAAAAGGGTGCCTAAACCGCTTCTCGATCTTTCGGTCTAGCTTCCCGCATCTTTAAACAATAGTGTGTGCAACTGTTATGACCTCCCCATCCCTTCTCTTGTGCTTAGAAACAAGTTTGAACGTGTGTAGCTCAGTTTCAAAACGGACTCCGTGGAGTCGAGAACGTCTTTATAGGTTTCAAAAATTGTGCTCCAGTTGTGCAATGGCAATATATTTAGTGTATCGTATATAATTAATATTTAGTGTGCAATATATAAAAAATATGGAGGCTCTATCAGATAGCATCTTTTATTCAAAAAGCGAGGATGACCATTGCTTCCCGAAGGCTACCGAACAGTCAGCAATAGATGAAGAAATTTCAGATGTTGATTGCAATAGTATGCTTAGAAATTCTGCCGTTAAATTTCTAATAAATTATTTTCATATGATATACAGGTGGTAATTGATTCCACACAGTTCCATCTTTAGTGACAAAAGTGTTCGCGGACGATGATGATTCGACTTGACTTTCGTTATCGCTGTCGCTGCTGTATTCTTCTTCTTCCTTTCGCTCTTTCTATTTTTAACTAAAAATAAATTCTTCATTGACGTACAATATCATATAAAAAATTTATTAGAAATTTAACGGCAGAATTTCTAAG
>NW_012027429.1:0-1012 GCF_000956235.1 Wasmannia auropunctata
GGAGTTCAGACGTGTGCTCTTCCGATCTTTTTTAAAAAAAGAAAAAATATACGCCAAGTACATAAATAATGTCGCATATTACATTCTTTTTAAAACTAAGAACAATTTTTTATAAAATGATTTAAATATACAATTATTTAAAAATTAATTAATTGGTCAAAAATAGTAGTGAAATCAATAAAATTAGCCAAGTACTTTATTATTAAAAAAAGACCTCAAAAAAGCTTATTTGTGAAAAACATTCAAAAATTTAAAAATGTAAAAGTGATAAACTGGATTATAATAAAGAAAAAACTTGGCGTGCCCGAGTCTCATTAATTGTATTTCTGTAATAAACAATAAATATATATATGCTTTTTTATCTAACTATTGCATTCATGTTTGTGTATATCCGCAACTATTGTATATAATAATGTTTTATATATATATATACATATTTGTAATACAAATATTTTATATACTATAAATCATTGATTGCGGAACGTTGCGTTTTAATGCGACCCTTTGCAGCACTTTGTCTGACTATTAGTTTCATGTTTGTGTAATTTCTTTACTATGAAATATGTGGAATATTACATTTTAATACGATTCAGGCATGCCAAGTTTTTTCTTCATTATAATCCAGTTTATCACTTTTCCATTTTTAAATTTTTGAATGTTTTTCACAAATAAGCTTTTTTGAGGTCTTTTTTAAATAATAAAGTACTTGGCTAATTTTATTGATTTCACTACCATTTTTTATCAATCAATTAATTTTTAAATAATTGTATATTTAAATCATTTTATAAAAAATTGTTCTCAGTTTTAAAAAGAATGTAATCTGCGACATTATTTATGTACTTGGCGTATATTTTCTTTTTTTAAAAAGATTTTATAGGATCTCATTGCTTTATGTTTTAAATTATAATAGAATTTAACTTCTTCTAAAAATAAACACATTAATTATAAAATCATTACTTTAATTTAATGTTCCTTCTCTCAATTTTAATAGTTTATTGATTTAATTTTTTTA
>NW_012027429.1:9748-21437 GCF_000956235.1 Wasmannia auropunctata
TCTTCGTTTCTCTCTCTCTCTCTCTCTCTCTCTCTCTCTCTCTCTCTGTCTCTCTCAAACGTCTCCCACCGAAGATCCGGAAGATGAGGAGACTTCGTCAGGATATTCCGCTGCTAACAAGCGTTAATTTCTGTCATTTTCAAGCGATGCTTAATTGAAGATTGCTGAATGACAATAATGATTAAGATGGACATTTAATGAGGAGGGTGTTTTATAGAGGTGTGCGAATAGTTCAAATTCAAATCGAATCGAATCACAGTAGATTCGATTCGAGTTCATTTTCGAATAGTTGGAGAATTTCGAATCAACAATGGTTCGATTTCGAATATCGATCGCTTATTTTATTTGGTTCATTTACATCTCCCGCGCGACCAATTATTCTTATCTAATAAATAAGTATTTTTGATATATGTAATGTATTCATATAGTAGATTAATAAAATATTCGAAAGCATTCTAACTATTCGTGTATACACATATTAATTATTAATATTTTCTAGTTCAAAATGTCACGTAAGATCATGATCCTTTGTAATGAAATGTAAATCGAAAACCGGTCTTCAGTTTGTTTAAAATCATTGCGTAAAATAATGCACGGAGAAAAATAATTTGCTAGCACAGCAGATTTTATGCTGCTGTAACAAATTCTATCAGTTATTATATAAATAGCAAGAGAGGAGATTTGTTAGGTATACTAATTGCTATTTGATTTACTAGATATGACTTTGCTAAAACTACAAATTATTTCGCTAAAAGAACAAAAATAACTTTTAGTTCAATTATCAAAGCTTTTTGCTGCATTAGTGACACATTTTGTTACATGAGCAAAGTACATTTGCAGTACTTAAAAGATGATTTCGTTCAATAAGCAATTAATTTGACCACATGAGCGAATCGAATTTGCTATTATAGCAAGACACGTTTGCTAAATCAATCTTTCAATCGCGCTTTTTTATATTAATATTTCTCAATGCGATTTCCTGTCAATGTCCTGTTTTGTGTAATAAATATTTTTAGATTTTTATTATACATATTATCACATTTTATTATATCACGTCATATTAATCTTTTATAAAAAGAACTAAACGAAAGAAAGATTAATGTGATATGAATAATAATATATGGTAATATGTATTGAAATGATTGAAAACTTGAGTGAAAAATCTTATAATACTGCGCCTTTTATTTCATTCTTTGTGGTTTTTTATTTACAAGAAGTAGAACTTCCTCGAATCCATCTAGTGGCAGTACCGCATACTGCTCGTAACCAAAATTAGTTGTGCCACTTAAACTTGGTAGCTATACCACTATAAATACATAGTAGCAATGACCATTTTGCTATAACAGTAAAATTATTTTTTACACGTGCAATAATGATTTTGCTTCAATAGCAAAAGTATTTGCTAATAATACATTATTTTACTTTAACAGCAAATGAACGTGATTCTAAAGACAAGTACACTCAACAAAATTGTTTTTAACAATTGAGAACTTAAAACGCCAACAACGGTGTAAAGCGGATCTTGGTGCTTCCATATAATATTAGTGTAAATCTTACAATTTTCGGTTCATATATAACACCACGTGGCCGCAAATCGCGTGCATCTCCGTAGCTCCGAACCAAGTAGTATTGTTAAAATTGTTTTTATTCCAGCAAGAAAACAGATTCTGCTGTAATAACTAATAAATAATTTTGAAAATTGTCAACGAAATTTTGTCGCTGCCACTATGAATATGTAGCAGCAATTGCGACAGTTTTGCTATAACAGCAAAATTATTTTTCTCCGTGTATAAATTATAAATTTTGGTATTTATTACATTTAAATTAACATGTAATGTTAATCTGGGAAAATTTGATTCAGATTCGATTAGATTCAATTCGATTCGACCATGCAAATGCTTGATTCGCACACCTCTAGGTAGTGTTTTATAATGCAGATCGCACGAATCCAAAGAAATCCAAAAGATGCCTGCTTCTTTCGTTTCCGCTTTTCTACGCTATACGCGACAGAGGACCCCGATGGTTACGAGACGAGACCTTTTAGGCCTGGAAAATTAATCGTTCCCGCGCGACGGAGTCCGACCATAAAATCGAAAAGTCGTCCCACATCCTCCGGTATTAACTCGGCCTGACGTATTATTATGGAATTGCCGTCACGTGCGCGTCGGCGGACGATCGAAAACGCATCAGGCGACTTCTCCTTGTCTGCGAGTTAAGTCACTCCGACGACTTGGTAACAGCCTTCTTGATCGAGTCTAATCCTAAAGAGTTTCCAATATCTGATAATCCGCGGAACGTCCTTGATCGGCATTGAGCTTAACTCTCCTCTATCCTTTTTTTTCCATTCCGTCCGCAAAAAGAGAAAATTTCCAATCGCAATCTTAGCTGCCCGGGATGAAATTTTACGCCCTGCAATTACGAATCATATTGCTCTCGATCAAACTGTTTTATCGAGAGCAATCGCGGACAATTATTGTCCGCGAGAAATGCTTCATTTTATGTTTAAGTAATGAATTGATCTCGCTTTGCATATTTCAACGGTGACTTCATCGCGTTTGAAATAAAATACTGCAGGGGAACGAATTATTATATTTTATAAAATTTCACTAAATTGATTACATTTTATATAACTGTTCGTATAATAAAAAAAATTTGATCGAATTATAGTACAATGTTTCTGCTTATAAAATTTCATTAAATTGATTATATTTTATATATTCGTTCATAATAAAAAATTTAATCGAATTAGTGCAATGTTTTGACTCAGCTTCATCCATAAAGTAGAAGTGATTATTTAATTTACGATAAATTTATGTTTTACGTTGCATAATTCTATAGTTAAAAAAACTGCTTTTTTCCAATTGCTGGAAAAAAACTAGAAAAATTTCGGTTTCTTTCCAAAAAATTGCTATGTAAACGATATACTACCTAATTTTTAATATTTCTCATCATATTAAATATGAATTGGAATTCAGAAAGTAATGTAAGTGACTTTATGTAATTTATTTTAATTTGCTCGCTAAAATGTATAAATTTTTTGTTTAAATTAGGTACATATAAGCTTATAACTCATGTAAGTTATAACTCTCGTATTTTATAGCATTATTAAAATAAAACACCTCGTATAAACGCTGGAATTAATAATGAGTTAATATTTATGTTTACATTTGAATTCTATATTCCTTGAGGTGAGGATTATTTTTTATTAAATAAACTGTTTTAGGAAACGCAATCCTAACAACTAGTGTAAAGATTAATTTAAATTGATATATAAATATCAATTTAAATTAATTTAATTTATAAAGTATTTTTAAAGAGTTTTGATTATTAATGATAATTATCGAGAGCCATACGTTTGATTTAAAAAATACATTAACTCTGTTTTTGTATTTATTCTTGTTTAATTTGTTTTTTATTTCTTTTGTATTTAATATTATTAGCAATAAATATATGCTTGTTAATATAAAATTTTAAAATTTCGAAAAGTGTATCAAAGTGTTGCGAATGTGAAATGTGATAGGTTTTACGAATATGTACGTAAAATTTTTCATTTAATTTTCCTACCCCTCTCTGTTTTTGTATTTATTCTTGTGTAATTTGCTTTTTATTTCTTTTGTATTTAACATTATCAGCAATAAATATATGCTTGTTATAAAATTTTAAAATTTCGAAAATGTGTCTCAAATGTTGCGAATGTGAAATGTGATAGGTTTCACGAATATGTACGTGAAATTTTCCATTGAATTTTCCTATCCCTTGGGAAAGAAACCGAAAAAATCCACGGAAAAATTGGAAAAAAACCGGTTTTCTTTCCAGCCTTTAAAACTATCGGATAATTCTATCATATTACCAATATTCCGATAAACACGCAATGAATTTTGACAGCTTAAAGCTACCTTTCCTAGTAAGAAACAACGCAAACTAGTCTGCCATTGATCTCCACAACCGAAACTGTATGCTATACGTCAGACAAAGCGTTCTACTTAGCACAGACATCTAACACAGTATTCCTGACATTTCCGGCAAGTGATTTAGACAGTTCACGTTAAGATCTCGCAGTATCCACGTAATTTAGATCTAATTAACGTCGCTCTCATAATATTGCAACGCATGTAGAATTTCATAAATATATTATGTAATATAACAGCAAAAGTGTGTACTTTATTGTAGATACACTCGTATAGTTGTATGTGAGAATAAATTTCCGTTAATTACATTTCTTGTGAATAAAATCATATTAATTATACGATAAACAAAATATACTTTCTATATAAATTATAACGTGATAAAAACGTATAGCAATCATCGTGTTGCCGATCTGAGGAATCAATACAGTTATATCAAACGCAAGAAAATGAGGACACGCGGTCAATATTATATGAATATGTTTCAACGCCGAGAGGTCAACTCCGAGAGGACTATCACGACAGAATGTCACAAAGCCGTCGGCTGTGTAACAATAATCGTCAGATCGATCACGCAGTCTCTTTGTAGGCCTGAAGGGTCTGTCATTTCTCGTATCCCACGAAATTCGATAGGATTCGCCCGTCGCGTTCGTCGGCGGAACGTGGAAGATCCGTCAGGGGGACTCGCCGGAGGGTGAGGAGTAGCAGGCGGCCGCGAGGGTTGCGTCCCTGAACATTTTTTTTTTTTCGTCTCGCGCCAGTGGCATCAGTCAACAGTGATTTTCAAGGTGTGCGACTGCGGCGGTAACCGGGGGAGGGACGAGGGTACGTCGGCGTGCCGCGTACTCCCGCGGGACAGTCGAGCGAAATTGGACTTCACACGCCTGGCCTCAGAAGTGCGTATAGAAATGCACGAACAGAGAGGAGCCCGTCGATTCGGGGCTCGACACGGACCTCCCGTCTAGGCTTTTGTTCCTTCCAACGGCGCCCTGCACTGTTTGGCGACTTTTGTCATTTTAGAAATTTAGAACAAAGCTTCACTCCACGGCAATTCGATTTTAAGATCTTCCTTCCCGATAGGGATGACTGCAGAGGATATATATAGAACAGGATCTCCAGGAGTTTCATTCGCTCGAACGCGCGTTGACTTGGGACATTCAATGCTATGCAGAAATCGATCTATAATAAGTTGTCGCGGATTCCTCGCAATTTCCTTCATCTACAAATTCTCTCGTCTTTAAATTCATCTCCGATTCGAGCTCGATTTTCGTCTCCTCCCCTCCCTCCTTCCCCCCCCCCCGCCTGGAGAAAGTTCGTCCGAACACCAACTTCTTTAATATAATTGTTTGACGATCAACTTTCTCCGAACGTGCAATTTCTCCGTTCTTGCAATAAATCCGGGAAATAAAGATTCGCGTTAAAAGCGAAGTAAATTTTCATTCCCGGAAACGCTCTGGTATATAGTTTGGTGCAGGCGCGCGAGATATTGGGAGACACGTCGCATGCGTGCGTATGTCGCGTTCACGCTTAAATAAAGGGCCTATAATATTTCGAGTGCACGTTGATCTCACTACGTCGACATCCTCGATGGCGTATACATACGTTCTTGTGACACGCGGAAAATGAGAAAAATGTGTGGGAACCCTGCTGGCTCGGCGGCGACGAATTCCCCGAGCAATTCCACGTTCGGCGAAGCTCATCGGCCTATCTTTTTCGTGCGATTCCTCGTGCGTCGCGTCGGCCGGATATCGTCGCGGGATATACGCTCCCGACTCGTCATCTTAACTGAGATTATATTTAAATTTTAATGACATGCACTAAGCGCGCGCGCGCGCGCGCAAACACACACAGATTGCCGTTTTCTTAGCTTTTGCGAAATCTCTCCGTCATCTTTTTGCATCTTCGTGACGAGAAATCGCGAAAGCGCGAAGCGAGCGCGGAAACGAGCGACGAAACGTCGGAAAGAGAGAAAGAGAGCAACGCGCGGATTCGAGCGACGATCGCGGAGCGAGCGTGCTGCATTTATTCATGTTTGTATTTATGGTATCCGGCCACGCGGTATAACGGGCGACCCGCGTGGAGGATCGAGAGCTCGGCGACGTTTTACGCCGACGTTTTCAACGATATCGATTTTACGACGCTGAAATTCGACGGGAATAAATCTGCACCGGGAAACGAAACGGCGGCACTGCATATGCGCGCCGATTGTACTGTCATATCGCCTGCGCGTCGCGTCGGTCGCGACAATGTCCTGCGAATATAACGGGCGACGCGCGCGCGCGCGGCGAGATAGACAATGGCCGGGTTGATGAAAATTACAACTCGAGACCCCCGCTTAAATTATGCGAATAATTTCGAGATAATTGAATATACGCCGCACGACGCACGGCCGTTCGATCGCCGCGCGCCGCGCCGCGCCGGTGAAATTCGGTGCGCAATATACCTATATATATTGGCGAGCGCGTTTATATAAGAGAACCCAGAGACACACCGTCTCGTGATGATAGCACAGGATCTCGAAGGGCGATTCGGTTATATCGGTCCCGATATCACCAAGTATGTTTACCTGCAAAATTTCGAGTGACAAGCAGAGGGAAACGCGAATCGCGTCTCCTACCCCTCCCCTTCCCCCCCGCTTCCCGCTATCTGTATACCGCTGTTTTTCTTTCTCCCCGGAGGAGGAGCGCCGCGCCGCCGAGCTTCTTGCACCGGAGACGCAAAACTATCAAGACGACGCATGCTATCGGATATACAAAGCAATCTCGAAATCCGCTTCGTGAAAATCCCACTCGTCGAGTTTACCTGTAGAATGTCACGTCTATCGGATATGTTTTCTGCCGGGAGATTCGAACTTCCTATGTATATTGAACTACGTTTCGATGATAAAACGTACGTCGGGTATATACTCTGTAAGGCGGTGAAGGAGGGAAGGAGGTGTACATAAGAGACAGAGCGAGAAAGAGAAAACGGGGGAGGCGATGCTAACGGACTACGGGCGTAAAGCAGTATATCGGCGGGAACATAAATCCACGTACGAAACGATCGTATTGCATCTAAAGTATAGTGACGTATTGTATAACAGCAATCAATACTTTTATGACAAGGTGAAGTGAGGTGAAGGGTGTATCGCGGGGGGGGGGTGATTATGACGGACAGACCGTATGGAAACCGACGAGGAGAAGGGCTTCGCTGTAAAAAATTTATATAGGGTTACGGAATCGCAATCGAACGTTTCTCGGCGTTGAATTAGATCGGGACGAGTCTCAGGTCTCTAGCTTCAAATTCGGCTGGCGCGAACGATCCGCGGTCGGCATATTCAATATCTTTTGGAGAAGTGTAAAGTTAATTCATTTATTAAAATTATAATCCAGCAAAACGGGAATTTTATCACCGTTATATAAAATCTTAGTTTTATAGTTTTATTTATTTCGTCATCGTTTATTGTACAACTATTATATTCAGTCATATATAATTGTACTTGCATGCACTGCGTTGTACTAAATTCACTGTTCTTTTCGCAATTTACTATGCCTTTTTATATTGTAATGTTTTCTATTAATTGTACTTTATTTTAATCGTATTGCATTTGTCACTCTTTATACGCATTCTGCGTTTTCGGGCGTTATAGCAGCAGTATTGCTCTACCTTTCGTGCTTGTCTATAAATCATTTCTGTAACACTACAACCATTTGACTATACAATAAATTAAATAAAAAATCGGTAAAAAAATGACGTTAATATCCATAAAAAATAAAAGTGCTATCTCTCTTTGTACTTTGAATACCGGTCTTTATTTAAGTGATATGTACTTAGAATAAGCAAAAAAAACAGTTGTACAAAATTAAAAAATAAAACCTATATAGCATCTCTTGTTTTCACAAAATAAAATCTCTCTCTCTCTCTCTCTCTCTCTCTCTCCCCCTCTGTACTTTAAATACCGATCTTTATTTATGTTATCACTAAGAAGTGAAGAGGTATAACACAAAATAAATAGTACAAAATGAAAAAATTTTATTTTAATAAAATAATTTTTTCTGTTTAAACACTTTTGTGTCACTAAAACACATTTTTTGTCACTGAAAATAATAGAAATAAATGAAAATAAATAAAATTGTTCTAACACATGAAAAAATTAAAATTGATTTTGTCGATTTTAAAAGAAGCGTACAAATTGCAAATTATTAAATAATATCATCAATTATTTAAATATGTTTGAAAATAAAATTAATGAGACAGATCACAAATTGATCTCCAATATTAAGTATAATATAATGAATAAACATTTTAAAAACATTACCGAGAATACAAGAAGATATTACTTGATCAGTGAAGGTACTTTTCACAATAAGTTCATAATGTTTTGAAAAATGCTTGTTCGTGTCATACTTAAAATTAAAAATCAATTTTAATCACAATTAAATTGTAATCTATTTAATTTATACTTTAAATTGCATTACAAATCCAACATTGAATTCCAACAGTTTAAATAGTTGAAAAATGGATTTATAATACAGAACTAATATTAGGCAATTAGCCTCGAACGTAAAAGGCGCTCTTTGCTTTGTTTGTTTAAAAAATCTGTAATTACATTATATTAAATATAATTATTATTTAATGGGTTTATAAACCTCTTTTGCAATAATGCAACTTTTGTTGTTAAATACCTCAAACATTAAAAAAGGTAATTGAAATGCCAGATAAAAAATTGAAATATAGCTTGTAGAATGAGAATTTCAAAAAACACAGTAATTAGTAAAGTTAAGTTTTATTGTTAGAAAAAATCGTTAAATAGTTCTATTTATATGGCAATCCAGTTTAATACCAAAATATATTATTTTAAGTAAACTGTTAAAATTATAAATTTATGTTACAACATAGATTTTAGTATTGTAATTCAAACACTGAATAGTTTTCCTTCGGTACCTATATAGCATGGAAAAGATTGTTATAATGACCTGAGTAGAATCGCTGTTAAATTGTTGATTTTTAAGATTTAACATGAAAGAGTATTCTTTAATTTTCGCAAATAAATCACATTTCAACTTTATACGGTACTGGAAGAAAAATTTAATGTAAAATCATCCCATACACATAAGAAAAAAAGCATTGTTTTATCTTTCATTCCGAATAAAATAAATACGAAACATTATACTGAAAACAATTCATATAAATATCAGAATAGCTTTAACATGACAACATGTATAGCAAAATTAATTTAAAATTAGAAAAGAACGGTGTTTTTTATTTTAATTCAAACAAAACCAATATTATCGTCACCCAATATTAAATTTATCAAAATTCCTAAATAAAACATATTTAAATATTTCTGTAAAAAAATATAATAAATTTTTAACACTAAAATAATAATTGACCAATCTAGTCCGAAATTCACATCAATTATTTCAGATACGTATTTTTTTTTAATTTTAAAGTTTTATAATTGCATTTAAATGTTAATACTTATGATTTATTCTTTAGTCTTATTTATCTTATAACAATGAATAAAAAAGCATTACAGTAACAAAGTATACATGCATAATTATATAAAATTTGAAAACATTTTTGTATCTATATAATGTAATATGTGTAAACGTACTAATTTCGGAGAATATTTAAAATAAATTGAAAACAGAATAATGACATAAATAATGAAACTGATCGTAAAGGAAAAAACGTATCGAAAAATTTTACACAATATAATGCCTCTAATTAATCTGCATATCAAAGTATTAAGATATAGATATCAATGGTTTGATATACCTTAATTAAAAAAAAATATGTAGTGTTATATATATATAATTTTTTTACATAATATAATTCTTCTAATTTTTATGCATATAAAATATTAAAATAAGGGTCAATAGTTTGGTAACTGTATTGCAATGCTTATGGAAAATAATGAGAGATAAAAATCAATTAGTGAAGAAAGTTGTTTTCCGAAAAAGGCAATTTCATATAAAAAAATAAAATTAAATACTTATACGTACTACTTACGTTTTAACTAACGTTTGAGTCAAAGAAGTTATACTTATAACAACGAAGTCGTCAAATAATAAAACTCAGTTATTAATCGCAATCGATGGTTCACAATTCACAATCTCTTTTTTTCTCTCTTTCTCTGTCACCTGTGTACATATATATTAATTGATAGAATTTATATTATAATTAAGTTGAGAACACTATTTAAAAATATAAAATAATTGTTTTTACAAATATTTATATTTATACTTTTTAAATAAACTGCGCATACATATAAAAATTGTGTTAATAGCAATCTATTTTTATGAAATAATAAACTCAAAAATTCACACAGTTGGAAAGATTTTAAACAATAAAGCATAATTGTGTTTATTTGCAAAATTATTACCTTTATACATTGCAATGTAATTATAATAAAATGAAAAATATTTTTGATTAGAAAAAAAAAAAAGAAAAATTGTTAAATAGTGTTAATAATCATTTAAATCATTTATAGTATCGCGTTAATGGTATATATAAATAAATATCAATCGCTAAGCAAGCAAACTGAGGACCTGAACAAAAAGATCGTCGTAACATGCTACGAATTGTAAATCTGAGATCGATACAAAGAAAAAAGTAGATAACGAGCAGAAAGATGACAAATAAGATAATAACATATGTCAAAGAAATGACATGCGAATTGCCAAGTGATCTTGAAAAGAAGATGAAAGAAGATATCTCAGAGTTATATAACGTAATACTGAACATAACTACAGTTTTTAATAAAAAAAAAAAAAAATAAAATAAACGTAATTTGTAGTCAAGTAAACGCACAAGGATTGATGTAAATATATGTTGTATCAATTGCATTATATTCAAATTTACAATACACATATGTATAACATAAATTTAAGTCGATCTTTGCGTGAACTTATATGCAACTACAACTTACATTTACAACTCTGTCGGAAACATTTATAACAATCTGTAAAACTGAAGCCATAAAACCTTCGTTCAACTTAAGTACAATAATAATTAACCTTTAAACCATCACATCCAAAAAAATCACACTACCACAATACGTCGGTCTGACAGACCGCTATTATGCTCCCACTAATTTTATAAGTTAATTATAATAAAAAATGTATGTTTTTTGAATAATTGTTGATGGGGAAAAGGAAAAATATGTTTTAATGTGAAAGTTAACAAAAAAATCTCATATATAATATTATACAAAAGAAATAAAATATATTTAAATAGCGACAATATATTTATTATATACACTATATACATATACTATACTTTATACTATACTTTATAAACTATATATACTATATATACTACATATACTTTATAAATTGTTTACTTAAATTTAAAGTAAATAAAAAATATTATTTTAATAATTGTCTTAAAATTGAATAGTTGATTAGCGAAAACAAAAGTGTTATTTATTATTAATCTTATTAATGTTATTAGAGTTATTTATTATATAATCTCTCTTATGTTATACAACTACATATATTTAAAGGAACTGTCTGAACTTTTAAAAACATAGTTGGCATACCAATTAAACAGTGTACATCTTTCGCGTACCCTAAACAAATCGATGTCTCCCATTTTATGCGCATTTATATGCTGCAGTTTTACGTTTTAATTTATAATGGCATAATGTGCATGTTACAAAAATTGTAATGGCATAAAAAGCCGTTTTTAGTCTTTTCTAGCCTCAAAATATACAACACACTAGCTAGTAAATACGAGTTAATATGTGTAAATAAGACGAAGAAGATTAAGAAATACGTACATTCTCAATACTGCGAAAA
>NW_012027430.1:0-1289 GCF_000956235.1 Wasmannia auropunctata
CATAATTTTTTTGAGCAGTGTATATATTTACATGTTTTATGTACTTTTATTTTTAAAAGAAATAGCTAAGAGAGAGCAAATATTTTTTTCTTTGCAATTTGCTTTTAAATTTTTATGAAGAAATATTTATTATTAAACAATTGTCAGGATAAGAGGTCAAAGACGAGCGAATAATAGGTATCAGTTAATATTTTAAATATAACTGTGATTTTACATACTCTAGCTTCAACGAACTGCAAGCCGTTACTATCAGATTCAACGCAGCATTTGATTGAAACCGAACCGCTGTTAAATAATAATAATATTAACTGACACCTATATTTCGCTCGTCTTTAGCCTTATCCTGACTATTGTTTACAATATGAACTGGTAATTTATTTAGTTATTAATTATTAAAGTTAATATGTAATTTGTTTATAAATCAATTTTAATTCCAACTTTAAACTTTATCGCCAAGCATTAATGTTTGTCATAAAAAATTAGAGAAAAACAAAATGTCAAGATTAATTATACAAATGTTGAAAAATGTTACTTTGAAAATATAGTTTACTAATAAAAGTAACATGTAATTTATATATATTCATATATATAATATATATCATATAATTATATATATTTTAAATCACATTTTGTTGTATAAACGTATTAATTTACATATATTGTTTAGCAAATGTAAGAATACAAACCTCCTAATGTAGTATTATCAGTTATTTCGTTGATTGTATTACTATTATTAGATTCGTTATTTCGAGTTTGTCTTAATGTTTCAAGTACATTTTCATCATCACTGATATTATTATTGTTTGCATCGAACTGATCTGAGCATCTAGAATTTGAAGTATCATCTGAATCATCGTCTTCATCTCGATCAACTCCTTGTGCTGCTTCTAAATACTGTGATATTTCTAAAATTTCTTTTTCTATAAGGTTGTCTGTAATGAACTAAGTGTATTTTGTCAGCATGACCCATGAAGTTTGCGAGTGAACTGACTTCATTCTCTGATAAATTGTAATTAATGCACATTGTCGCTATATGTTTCCGTAACTCAGTTGCACGCAAAGTCTCAGGATTTTCAGCGCCGCAATCTATTGCGTACTGTCGCAACAAATCACATGCCAAGAGATATCGATGCTTATTCTTTACAAGAGAAGGAAGACCAAATAAGTACGGATTATTTGATGAAACTTTCGCAACTTTTCTGTGTTTTAAAATCATATCAATGCAATCTCTCAATTCTCCTGTTAATAGAACTGGTACCGTTCGTCCAAGTTTACCTCTTAATGTAAAA
>NW_012027430.1:11862-14385 GCF_000956235.1 Wasmannia auropunctata
GTGCCTTTCCAAATGATTCATGATTTGATCAATTAAATGTTCTTGCGTATTCTTCGGTGTTAATCCATAGCTAATGACCTCTGCTTCGAGTTCCTCGAACGAAAGGCTCTGCAACCGGAGTCGATCCATATCCAAAATGGCGTGACCACAAGGCACTTATCATTGAGATGAAAATGGCGATGCGAAGCAACGACGCGGACGAGACAACGACCTGACGAACCGCATGTCGCGCACAACAATGTTCGATTACAGTTCTCCTGAAACCGCACTATCCCACTTCTGATGCTGTAAGATTTGTGGTGATAACTACAAATTCTTAAGTCACGTAGTCGTAGACCGAGATCCGCGTGTGAGAACGAAAGGATCTAAGAATTAACGTAGTAAATCGTAGAGTCAGGACGAGCAATTAGCAGAGGGAGTAAACAGTAGATGGGTCAGGAGAAGGATGTAACACGTATTTTGATAAACTCAGTATAATTACTATCACGGATTATACTCGAAAGAATACACGAGAGATCAGATACATGACCGCACGCTTCCGCGGTCACACACAAGATAACATGTAACGCTAGATAAACATGTGACGAGAGATAAACAAGATGGTCGCTACGCAACTACTTTCATGCATGCGTGCGCATGCATTTGGCGGAGTGATATCACGCATTCACTCAAGCCAACCTTACAAAAGTATTAGGTAAAGTTACCGAAAAATTCATATTTTACGAGATATTTTATACTTTATAAGCCATCATCTTATACTTTACCACATTTCGATATAGTATAATATAAAATACTTCGTAAATTATAGATTTCTTGATAATGGCACCTAATGTTTTTAGGCACAGAACAATGAATCGATTGGTGTAAAGAAAATACAGTTGCAAAAAAATATGTAATTTGCAAAAAATGCATAAACTTACTAATTTCAAGGTTAAGGTGCAACCTGAAGATATTAATCAATTTTGACGAAATTTTACCCAGACCATATTGAATCAGTAGTTAACTTTTGGGGGGTGTTACTAATCGATTTTCTAAAATATATTTTTTTTCAGCACATTCTAATATACATATCTGAATAAAATTGATGTTATTTTTGTTTCAACATTAATATTTAGAAACATGAAAATGACTAAAAAGTATAGCGTTTGTATATATTATATAAAAAAGTGAGATTGAATGCATATATATTTATAACAGATTACATCATTTTTAATATTTTCAGATATTCTGTCTTAACAAATAATATGCCAAAACATTATTATAACAAAAGATTATTCATACCATGAAGACAAAACTGATTATGTAATATTGAATCTTCGTTACGAACATTCACAATTATAGATTGTGTATTATTATTACACACTACATTAACGTTTTTATCTTTTTCTGTACTGCTGGATACACCATTTCTACTTATGTCAGATATTACATCTTGATTATGTTCTATATTAATAGAACTATTTTTAATTATCATCTGAACATTATCTGTAATTAATCATACATATAAAGAATTTAATGTATTGAATTAATGTGAATATATAGAATGTCCAGTAAACGCCTGCAATACTTTGAAAGGAGATTCAAAAATAAGGTGATGATCAAAAAAGAAAAAAAAAAAGTTTAAAACATAGGTCCAGAAATAAGTGGTTTACGAGTTAAACTACTTTTGTGTTAAATAATTATGATTTATTTTTTATAATCATAATTATATCAATAATCATAATTAGTCATAATTTATTTTTGTACTCAGTATTCACCACGTGGAGAAATGTTTTTCAAAGAGTTCGGTATTCTGGAACGGCCTGCATTCGTGCTGAAGATGGTTATTTTGAACAATTTGTTATCTGTTAAATATCTGTTTATGTTTATCCTTCATTCTAAAAATAACGTATTTGTATTTACAAAAATCGAGAAATTGAAAAAAAAATTACAAATTAAAAAAAATAAAAAACAGGGATATCGAGTGAACTATGGCTCCACGTGATAAACCCTGGGTACAAAAATAAATAATTATGACTAATTATGTATTATAAGTTAAGATTATTATTATAATTATGATTATGAAAAATAAATTATAATTAGTAGTAGTAAAAATTCAGTTTATTGTATTAAAAATATTGTTTATCGGTATAACAATCTAATATATGTTATTAAGTAATGTTATCACTAATCTTTAATACATATACAGCAGTATTAATAATAATAATAATAACAGTAATAATTAACATGAATTAACAATGATAAATATAAAATGCATAATCAATATGTTAATTAGATCATGCTACATTTAGCAGGATTACTAATGTTTGTTCCAGAACTTATTTTGAAAAAGTAAATGTTTGATTCTACTTTAAATATCAATAAAAATACATTTATTCCATGTTTTGTATAAAAGACAGATTTAAAGTAAAAATTGTCGCGTGATAGTATTTAGAGTTATTAAGCGTTAAAGACTTGTAAAAGTTAAGAAATCTATCATCACTCTGATAATGACAACGCTTTTAGTGCGATAGAAGATTTTTT
>NW_012027431.1:0-302 GCF_000956235.1 Wasmannia auropunctata
AAATTAAAGGTAAAGATTCACTCTTTCGAATGCTGTAAACTGCATTTATGTGCGATTTTTAATTCGCGTCGAGGAATCTTGCAAAATTCGTAACAAATTTTGTCGCATCTTTATTTGTATTCGTAATGCTCCGTAAAAGATCAGTAAGATCGATATAAAAAGTAGAGACTTTAAGCTATAAAATGCTTATTAAAAAATTTCAGTCTACTGTAATTTGAGTGGCAAGAAAAGATTTGCAACTCCGTAAATTCATTCACTTAGCAAAATTTTCAATGTTTAAGTCATCTTTTTTTTTCCATACC
>NW_012027431.1:2712-3290 GCF_000956235.1 Wasmannia auropunctata
CTCCGATAATGGTACTAATTTCGTCGGAGCGAATAGAGAATTACAAGACTTAGCGCGATTTTTAAAGACTGAAGCGAAAAATATAGAAGTAACGTCTGGTGAAATGGATATTACATGGCACTTTATCCCTGCCCATTCACCACTTTTCGGTGGCTTATGGGAGAGGGGAGTAAGATCAGCTAAGTATCACTTACGACGAATAGTAGGTAATTCAGTTTTAACATTCGAAGAAGTCTATACATTCCTTACACAGGTTGAGGCGTTATTAAATTCACGACCCCTAACTCCAATGTCATCCGATCCCAATGATTTAGCTCCCCTTACACCTGCTCACTTTTTGATCGACCGCACACTCACATCGGTAGCAGATCCCACTCTAATGCACTTGTCAGACTCAAGGCTCTCTAGGTGGCAGCTTATTCAAAAGCTACAGCAACATTTTTGGGAACGTTGGAGAAAGGAGTATATTTCCAAACTGCAGCGACACACAAAAAAGACAAGCAGCATCGATTCTGACAATATCAAGGAAGGAGCAATGGTCGTCATCAAGGAGGATAACATTCCTCCCCTTAAATGGA
>NW_012027431.1:3310-4363 GCF_000956235.1 Wasmannia auropunctata
AGAGCAAGCTACTCTTGTTGAACAAGAATTCAGTCGCAATCAAGCCTTGCGTTATCAAGACACGCAGGCTTCCTTACGTATGCAATACAAAACGAAGAACGACAGTGATGCAGAGCAATCGGCAAATCAACATTCTACATGAGACGATTCATCTAGACAAGACAAAAATCGAGGGCATCATCAAACGAAGCACATCCTAGAGGTACGCGGAACAAGGGTACCAGAATTTCTATAGAGAAGAACCGCCGCCATCTTGGTAAACGGCATAAACCAGTAGCACTCAAGTCACTAGCCAGTCAGCCCGTGAAGCAGTAGTAGAGCTACGAGTACGAGTGCATGGGAGGCGCTGGTGTGCTATTCGTGGATCGGTAAGTGAGCAGCTCCTTGTCAACTAATCTCATCCTAATACGCGTGATTGTTGACGGTTAGCCTGTGCAATGGAGGCATTAATAAAAAGACGTGGTCAAATGAAAAGTAGAGTTACCGTATTCAAAACAGTCATTAATAAAGATAGCTAATTCACCAGACGAGGCACAAGCAATAGATCATATAAAGAAGTTAGAGATAATCGAGCGCCTTAAGCTTATACGAGAAACATATTGCAAATATGACGAGATACAATCGCAAATCGACGAACTTAGTGAAAACGAGCAAGATACAATAGAATATCGGGATCACAGCAAATTTAAACCGTCTTGTACGCATTGTTGCATATTGTAAGAGATTCATAGAGAACTGTAGACATCGCGAATAAACGTAGGTTAGGAATTCTTACAGTTATAGAATTAAAGGATGCATTATATGCACTCGCCAAATTATCCCAAGCGCAATCCTTTGCTACTGAAATTCAAAGTCTAAAGGAAGGTGAGCGAATTACGAAAGGGAAATTAGCTTTACTTAATCCCTTTCTTGACAGTACGGCTCTTGCGGGTCGGTGGAAGACTTAAGAATTCAGAATTTACTATAGATAAGAAACACCCAATAGTTATATCCGCGGAACATCAATTCACTAAGACGCTCTTCTTGACCGAACATTTGCGGCTACTCCATGCT
>NW_012027431.1:10370-17255 GCF_000956235.1 Wasmannia auropunctata
TATTTATTGTTGCTTTTCTTATTAGATCTAGCAGCGCCAAGTGTTTTTGCCTTCCGATTATTTTATTAATATTTAATTTTTTTCATTTTGTATTGTAAGTTTGAATTAACAATAAAGTATAATAATACCTTAAACGCTGACTCTTTGTAAAACGCGCACATATATTCGAAAGAGATTTTGGAATCATTAAATACTGTGGACATAATGAACCACGGGGATCTGATCTCTGCGTAAAACACACGCGCGCGCGCCATGTATGAATACGTATTTACCCTTTTTGTAAATTTTATAAAAAGTTTAAAATACAAACAGCCATAACTTGGTCAAATAAAGTCAAACGGTCATAAACCAAAATTTATTTAAAAGTTCTTGTATTATACTTTCAGATGCTGTTGAGTTTATTTAGAAATCAAACGCAATTAGAATGATGAGCCGTGTAAAATTTTTAAAATTTTGTATACAAAATAACATGTCCCCCAACATTTGGACTGTTTAAACAAATTAAACTGTAATCTTTACCATCACCGATCGAGGAACAAATTCGATCATGTTAAAAGAACTTATATCAGAATACTTAAAATTGAATTAAATGATGCGTACAAGTTCTTGCGATACTCACGATCAAAAACTTTCTATATTGCGGGACAAATTACATCTTGGATTCCGAGTTATATTTGTAAAGAATTTTTTAATAAGCAGGAGGATTCCCTTCACGGGTTTCACAACTTAGAAACTAGAAGAATTGACAAGAAAATGAAATGGCTAATTAAAAAACATGAATCGACCAACATAAAAGAAATAAAGCCTATTAATTATTATTATAGTGACATAAAATCTGACAACGCCAATGCAACTGATCTTGTAAAACATAGGTTCTCTTTTGAACTGTTACCTAATCAACAGAACCATGAAATCTTCATAGATCCCGCTAGGTTTGCAAACAATAATGACACTTCTTCGCTTACATCAAACAAAAATAATTGGTTTATAAATTTATCAGGATGTGAGATTCCTAACAAAGTACAGTTTTTATTACAACTGGGAAGAAATTTCTCACTTCCCACACATAATAAAAAAAGAAATATCATTGAGTTGATTAAGAACATTGAAAGCAATGTTAAAAAGCTTCCAGTTTCAACTCACTTAGAAATCCGGAATCATTGTATTCCCATCATACAAAAATTGACATACACAACACAGAGGAAAGACCCGCTAAACGATCGACTACACTGGTTATTAAATACCACAAAAGAATTTACCAATAATAATCCGGAGGTAATTTTCACGAGAGCTGACAAAGGCAATTTGACGGTTGCATTAAATAGAGACAATTACAAACAAGAAATTTTGAAAATGTTAGATAATAGGGACACATATGAGATCATAAAGAGGAATCCAACTGCTAGAATGACCAATGAATTACGAGAACTGTTAAATGACTGGGTAAAACGCGAATTTATCACACCATACAATCATCATCATACAAACGTGTTTATTGCAGCGATGGATTATTAACGAGGGCCTATGGTCTACCGAAAATTCACAAACCGGGCTGTCCCTTCAGATTAATTATCTCGTCAATTGATAGCCCATTATATTTTTTCGCTACTTTCGTACACAACATCCTTAAAGATAACATCCCGAAAGCTCCAAGCAGAATAGAAAATAGTTTTGAACTAGTGGAGAAATTGAGGGGATTAAAATTAGATGATAATTATACCTTGATTTCCCTAGATGTGATATCTTTATTTACCAATGTACCTACAATGTAATTAGATCTGGTCATTGAAAGTATTTCTAAGAGGTGGGATTTAATTTCGAAAAAATGTAGCATCCCAAAAAAAGATTTTATTAAGAGGGTGCAATTAATATTGAATTCCACGAATTTCAAATTCGACAACAAGATTTACAGACAAAAATTTGGCACGATCCCATGGGATCCCCGGTGTCACCTTCCGCTGCAGATTTAGTATTGCGTGACTTGGAAGAAAAAGCGTTATTGGCATATGGAATTGAGGTATCTTTTTACTTCAGATACGTAGACGATATAGCTATGGCAGTCCACAAAAAACATATAAATAAAATTTTTAACATTTTCAACACATTACATCTTAAATTAAAATTTACTCTTGAAATAGAAGGGGACAAATTAAATTTTCTGGATGTTACTATTATTAAGAACAACAATCAGTTGGAATTCGATTGGTTTCATAAACCAACGTTTTCGGAAAGATACCTCAATTATTATACAATGGCGTCACATCCATTGTCACAGAAATGTGCAGTAATCATGGACGCAGTAGACAGGGCTTTCATTCTATCCGATCCGAAATACCATGCAAAGAACTTAGAATTTATTGTAGATACTTTTTTTAAAAATGACTATCCATTGAATTTTATTATGAACACGATCAATAAGCGATTAAGATCTTTTTTTTGCGAAAAAATCTCAGAAAGAGCTTGAATCCACCACAATGGAGAAGAATGAGAAATGGTTTGTAGTACCATACATTCAAAAAACCTCTGAGAAATTTATTAATATAGCGAGGAACGCAGGGGCAAAACCAGTTTTCTTTAGCGTTAATTAACAAACTTGATAATTTAATTAAAGCACACAAAGACAAGAGAAGAAAAACGTTGTCTACAGAATACCTTGCAGAGACTGCGATGCAGCCTATGTCGGACAAACAAAGAGACAGCTAAAAACTAGGATCTCTGAACATAAAAACGACATTAATAATAAAAATATACATTCAGTTATCACTGAACATAGACTGTATTTAGGTCATGAAATAGATTGGGAGAAAGTCGAAATTTTAGATACAGAGAGGTTTTTTAATAGAAGATTAGTCTCGGAAATGCTGCACATCACGTTGCAAAATAAAAGTCTTAATTTACAAACGGACACGGACTTCCTACATTACTGAAGTTACGCTTCAATCATAAAGAAATTCAAATAGAGAGCTGACATTTTTTTTCGCATGACTTTGCTCAAGATATAGGGATTTTACTTGTTATGGTTTTAAGTCGAATGATATCACGGTTTTGTTTAAATCGGCGAACATTCTTAAGGTGATCACGGATGTGACAACACGTGACTCTCTTCGCATTTTGTTTTAACCATTGTGAGTGCTAATTGTTACATCGATCTTGACTTGTTTCGTAATGGTGAGTAAAGGATGCCTGAATCGTTCACGTTAAGAATTTAAGTTCATTACTCAATAATGTCATTCTCATAGATAACTCTTGCATTCAATCTTGAAACTGAAGGCCCATCTCATACATTGCGGAACATGTTGTTGACAATTACGTTGACAATTAGAACGGAATAATATAATTTGGCGGAATTATATATTTATCACTGAAGAAGGTCTGAAGTAGACCGAAACGACATATAAGATGTAATTTAATTTACAGAATATAACTTTTAGAAGTTTTAACGCAACGATTTCTACGTGCTGACTCTTATTGCCTTTGTTACTCGTTCAGTTTTGTTGGTGTGAAGAGTTTTATAATTTATTATTGTTATTTAGAAATCAGTTTCCGTTTTGCCGCAAAAAAATATTACAAGTGACTAAAAACGCCATTTTTTGCCACTTTCATTCCAATTTACTCAAAATCTTGACGTGCTAGATGAATTTTTCAAATGGCATCGTATTTAGCGTGAAAAAATCTTCGGGAAACGTATGGTCGCACTTAAAAAGTGTTTTTTGTAACACTGTGTTAGTATTATTATTATTATTAATATATTATGTACACTACAATATATTGATACATATAATATTGAAAAATAAAAATAGTTGCATAAACACTTAAAAATGCATTTTTATTTAACATAAATGTTATCAGCATAGAAAGCGAAATAAAAATTTATAAATTTGATTAAAAAATCTTTTTTTCTCAAGAAAAATAATATATTAGTAATTACATAAATTTTTTTCAAAATTGTTACAGTCTGGGAAAAGTTCTTTTAATGC
Source organism: Wasmannia auropunctata (assembly GCF_000956235.1). Classification (NCBI taxonomy): domain Eukaryota; kingdom Metazoa; phylum Arthropoda; class Insecta; order Hymenoptera; family Formicidae; genus Wasmannia; species Wasmannia auropunctata. The sequence goes on from NW_012027431.1 coordinate 14,348, forward strand.
TATAAAAATTGTGACAATACTGCTACTTATTTTGTCAAAAATAGTGCAATAGTACAATTATTCCGATGTTATTCGAATATGCTGATATGGTTTTAATTATAATTTAATATAATACATTATATTAATCTATTATATTAATGTTATAGATAAAGCAATATCGAAATATTCGAATAACGAAATAATCAGAATAATTGCACTCTTGCACTGTCACAATTTTTATAGCATTAGAAAAACTTTTTCATATGCTAATAACATTCATGTTAAATGAAAGTGCATCTTTGAAAATTTATATAATTATTTATACAATAATTTTTATTTTTTAATCAATATGCATTAATTTACTTATCTGGAAATAGTCTGTTCGTATCTACAAATTATAATATATTAAATATACTGTTAAAATTTTATTTACTATAGTCACAAGTAATTAAAAAATCACGTAAATATCCAATATAGTGTATAAAAAAGTATGGAAATGAGAAAACTGAGGGAAAAGAAAGCGAAATAAAAATTTATAATTTTCCTGGCTGAGAACATGAGGTGATATTTTTTCGCAATAAATTTCTTTATAAATTCATCGAAATTGGTTCGTATAGATGCAGACTAGCATTTATTTGACGTCGCGAGGGAGGGGGGATTTATTAGATGCAAGTTAGCATCAAGTTCTTAATATGTGATAATACGGTCCTGTTTCAATCATGGGGGGTTGCGTTGAATCCAGAAAGTAACGGCACGCAATTTAGTCGAAGCTAGGATACGTATGTAAAATCACATAATACAATTGTAGCACCAACATCCTGGTATAACTGTTACATTGGCCCATCTTATTCATTGTGTTTAAAAATTTTAAAATTTGATTTAAAAAAATCTTTTTTCAAGAAAAATAATATATTAGTAATTACATAAATCTTTTCCAAAATTATTACAGTTGTGAAAAGTTAGCTAAAAAATTATAAATAATATTATATGTGTAACATATGTACTATATATAGTATCATTACAATATATGTATATGTTAAAAAGTAAATCTTTCTAGTTTCGATAATCATTAATCAGATTATGATTAATCGTTATGTTCAAGTTTATTGATAAATGATCGTAGGATTTTTAGTACATAGCAACGATAGGATGATCGTCCTCTTTCTCCTGCGACCGTCGGTGAGCTCACCTCGCGAACGGTTAATTTCATCAAATTGAGATAAGTTTAATAATATAATAATTAGTAATAAGCGTTCAAACATGTTGTCCATTGCTCCTTATTATTCTTAGATTGACGGATAGATTTCACAATTACAATTTATATGTTCATATATCGTTTATATATTAATGTGTGTATTTGATTATCGTTTAATAATAATTGTGTTAGATTCAAGTCAAATAAATATATGTACATCTATCCGTATATTTAACGTGTTATTTAATACAGGTCATAATCTTAATAATTATAGTATAGTATACAATATTATAATTTTTAACAGTATATTATGTATACATTATTCTCACATTGACAATATATGATAAATTCTTATCAACGAGGAAAATGGATTCAAATAATAATAATCACGTGAGATTAAGATGGTTTTTTTATCTTATCTATTGTAAACATGTAGTAGTCAGAAATTTGAAATGACCACAATAATAATCTTGTGGTTTCTTATCTTTTCCGAATTACCCACATTCCATTTACATAACATATAAAAAGGTAAGCATTATTAAAAAGCAAAATATACTATATAAGTTCTTGTTGCTAAGAAAAATTACAAATCAACAATTTTAAACGGTAAGTTATATTACTTTAGCCATAGTTATTACATACGAGATGTTGGAAAGTTTCACTTCATTTAAAATGAACTATGTTGCGTCTTTCATTAAAGAACCTCAACAGTCAAACTTGAATAGACAGATTATGCGCAGAATATGCTATAAATTTCTGATACCAAAAAGGCAATAAATTTCACACAGTCTCTGTAATATCTGACAATGTCGGCAAACAGTTGCTAGAAATCAGACAGAATCTGTTGACATTCTATGCCAACAAATTGGCAACAGAAATTGAGTAGATGCTGATAAATTCTAATTGCACATTGGTAGTAGAAACCAAGCAGGATCTGTGCAATGCAATCTGAAAGCACATTGGCAACAGAAATTGAGCAGAAGCTGCGCTGTGATGCTGTCACTAAATACTTACAACATACCTAGCTGCTGCTAGGTAGTGTTTGTTGGTATCCGTTTCTCGCATTTAAAATTTGTCGAACTCCCTTATATAATCAGTATCGAAGCTCGGGTGTGTCTGGTGTCATAATTAGGATAAGTGTCCCTAGTGTGCCTTTAAGAAAATTCGTTCATTACTGAATTAATTACTAACTACTGTAGCTTTCAATTTGTCTCTGTTTAAACTTAAAATCAATTTTTCAAACATTTGTTTTTCTTATAAAATTTTTTTAATGTAAAAAATATTAATATTTTAATATATTTTAATAAAAATAAAAACAATGTTTTTGTCCCGATTAGTGTGCCCCTCCACGGCGCGATGGTCATATCAATGGCCCCCCAATTTATGTGCTTGTCCACATTTATGTGACTCCTATTACTGTGCCTATCCGTATTTGTGTGCCCCTTATTAGTGTGCCCTTATTGGGTTATGGGTTAGCCGAGTTAGAGAGAGAGAACCGGCTGACAGTGGAAACAGGAGAGCACACTAATAGGGACAAGCCTTAAAATCTTGCGGTACTGGACTCATATAATAAATAACATAAAACATTACTAAAGTACTTAAGTACTTCACTATTTTATTAAATTAAACCAATTTATGATATAATTTACATTTTACTTGATGTAAATTATGTTAATAATTAATTTATTCACTTCTATTGAGTAAGTGTTTCTTATCGTTTTTGCTAAGACATTC
>NW_012027431.1:18473-19405 GCF_000956235.1 Wasmannia auropunctata
GCTCTTCCGATCTATGAATATTGAATGATACTGGATGTATACCAATAGTATATCAGTATAATAGACAGGGTTGGCAAAGTTACTTTGTGAAAATAACTCGTTACCGTTACCGTTCTTTTTTCTAAAAAGTAACTCGTTACCGTTACTCGTTACTGATTTAAAAAAGTAACTCGTTACCGTTCTCGTTACTTAAAAAACTAACGAGTCGTTACTATTTTCGTTACTTTTTCTTGATATTAATAGAATATTATATAAAAATTTTTGTAATAAATATAAATAGAAAATGTCATGAAATTCTATCTTCTAATAAAGGAATCTTCTAATAAGGTTCAAAATCTGATGTCAAGAAATATTGGTCATGTCTTGGTGTTAAAGAGTACGCGCGAGACGGATTAATTATACAACAGTGGTCTAATTAAATTGAACCTTGAATATTCATTTATTTTTGATAACATAAAAAAATATTTCAAATGAAAGTTGAACGGTTTCGAAGGAGATGTAATTTGGTCACGTCGTTTTTTTTCTAACAATAAGTAGAGGCATAAAAAAATATAAAGATAATTTCCACTTTTTAAAATGAAATTATATAATTTTTTTACATAATATAATTTTTTTAATTATTCTGCATTTAAAAGTTATTAAAAAAAATTTAGTTGCATATTGCTAATTACATTTTTTTTTAAGCAACTATATGTTCTCTTTTCTTTACACTTCTTTACACTTCTTTACAATTCTTTACACCAATCGATTCATTTGATTATTCTGTGCCTAAAAGAATTATACCATTATCAAAAAATTAATAGTTTACGAGATATATATTTTATATCAAAATATGGCATGATAAAGTATAAAATATCTCGTAAATCATTGAATTTTTGATAATTCTATTTTAACACTTTTAGATACAAAATGATTAGAGGAATCATTAAAAA
>NW_012027431.1:19425-20755 GCF_000956235.1 Wasmannia auropunctata
AGCGTAGCGTGCCGTACGTGCGGCTCTTCGCGCTCACTTCACAGGAAGAATGTATGTGAAGTGAGCGCGAAGAGCCGCACATACGGCACGCTACGCTCCTGCGTACTCCGGCTAAGCGCGATCTAATTCGATTAACTTTATTCGTTAATAACTCTGTAAATAATGGTCTGAGCCAAAATTGAAAGAGGAACTTTTAGTTCAAAATTTCATTCTCTTTCACGCCTTGAAATATTAATTAAGCGTTACGGGACACCCTGTATATCTCACTAGTGCCCTCGTGTTAGTAACATTCTTTCTGGTTGGAATTTCATTCGATGCGTATATGTAAAAAACTGGTACTCCTCTCTCCCTCTCTGACTCCTCGCATCATATTAGCATAAAGCGACAACGTCAGGCTGCGTCCGCTGTGTTCAGGCCGTCCTGTATGTTAGTATGAGATTCAAATAATGTTTTTGTACCAAAGAAGCTAAGTATTTATAAATGAGCATATTCAAAAATGGTTGTTAGTGTTGAGAACAAGGAAAAATATTATATTTTTATATCTTTAGATTGGAATAATCTCGGAAAAAAGAATCAAATGCTTTAATATAAAATACATATATTAATTTTTACTAATAAAACAATTTAAAATTATTTCTTTAAAATAAAGTTTTGAAAAGAATAAAAACGCCTTTCTTTTTTTTTTAATTTTAATACCAATGACAATTTAAATGCTTACAAAACTGCAAAGTCTGCTCGATTTTAGTTGTCAGTCTGCTGTCAAATTGTGTAAGCATGGATTGTGTCGACAGAATGTAAGCAGAATGCGACCTCAGATAAGTTCATGCTGCTAACATTTCTGATCAAATCTGCTGTCGGTCTGTCGACATTCTGCTAGTATTTTGCTGATTGGAAATTTATTATAAAATTTAAATATAATATAATTTTTATGACAATTTTTAAATATTGAATGTATTACGTCACATTCAAGTGCAAAGTGGAAAACCAGTAAACATAGGAAATATTAAGGAGGTTCCAGCGCTACTCTCTAGTCAATAAACAGTTTATTCTTATAATAAAATTTATTCTTATAATAAAACAATTAAAATAATAATATTAAAACATTATCAACAATATCTATTTTACTTATGTCATTATACATAATCATTATTAATTTTATATGTCAGTAAATATTTTAAAAATGACAAAATAAAAGTTATAAAACTCTCATTTGACTTAAGTACCAACTGCAGAAAATGAAATATGAGTGATTTTTATTTACTATTAAATCTTTTTAAATTTAAATCTTTAAAAAATGGTAAATAAAATACAATCTAAATTAAAAATGTAT
>NW_012027432.1:0-374 GCF_000956235.1 Wasmannia auropunctata
TTCTGCTAAAAGATTATTTTTAGTTATATTCTTAAAGTAGTAGAATGTATAATGTGCTTTACTCATCTCTACATCTTTATGTATCTTATAGGATTAATATCGTACGATAATCATGATAATTTGCGATATCATTTTCATATTTTTTACAAAATATATCTCAATATTTGAATTGCAAATTAATATCCATATTATTTATCAAATATCTTACCTCCATATGTCTTTTAATATTATATGGTTCTTTTATATTCGCTTTTGTATCCTCCAGAAAACTCTTCCCATTGAGAAATATAGACATCCATTTATGCACGGCATAGAGATCTTCTTGAATGTCAAGAGCCATACGTATCAAATCGTATCATTCATAAGTTAACTTT
>NW_012027432.1:5329-5702 GCF_000956235.1 Wasmannia auropunctata
AGACGTGTGCTGTTACAGTATTGTGATTAGAAAAATATAGATTTTTTCACAAAATTAGGCATTTACCGATATTATCTAAATAATTAAAAGAAATAATAATTTATTCCTACAGAGTCGTTATTCGTCCAGTAAAGGATACTGTAGCGTCTAAATAATTAAAAGAAATAATAATTTATTCCTACAGAGTCGTTATTCGTCCAGTAAAGGACACTGTAGCGTCTTTGTTAAGGGGAGATATACACCTAGCATGGTCGAAAAAATCGATTTTTTTTTTGCATTTTCTTGAAGCTTGAGGTTTCAAAAATATCTGGTCAAAATTGCAAGTCAATATCTCGATAAATAACGAAGTTACAGCCGAAAACGGGGAGGGAGG
>NW_012027432.1:8009-8488 GCF_000956235.1 Wasmannia auropunctata
ACCGGGGGGCCGACTGGGACGGTGGATGTTCGAGCTCCAGCAATATGAATTCGACATCCGATACCGGAAGGGCAGTGCCAACAAGGTCGCGGACGCGCTGTCACGCCAGCCGGAGGTCTGCAGTACTTCGAAGTGTGGATGGTACCACCGTATCATCACGGGCCTACAACGCCAACCGACCGATTACCCGGATTATCGATTGGACAGGGGGCGGCTATATCGACACGTCCTCCATGAGGTGGATTTCCGAGAGGTCGATCCACACGACCAGTGGAAAAGGTGCGTCCCACGGGAAGAGCGGCGAGAGCTCCTGCGCCGACACCACGATGACCCAACCGCGGGGCACCTGGGAGTAGCGAAAACCATCGCACGCATGGCCAGGCTATATTTCTGGCCAGGGATGTTTCAAGACATCACCCGCTACGTGCGGCACTGCCCCACTTGTTTGGCACACAAGGCACCAACCAGGAAGCCGGCCG
>NW_012027433.1:0-1429 GCF_000956235.1 Wasmannia auropunctata
ACCTTTGTATCTATTCAACTCTTCCTATTCCAAATGGTAATAGTTATTTAGTTCTTCTTTAAAATATTATTACATCACAAAATTGTGTTACTTTACTTAACTCAAGTATTATCACAAAGATTAAAAAAGTAACGGTACAAAATAAGAGAAAAAATTTAATTTAAGGAAAAAATTTTTTATGTAAAAACACTTGGCGCTGCTAGACCAAATAAAGAAAACAATAAACATAATTTAAAAGTAATGAATTACATTAACAATAATTTTCTACTTATTCAGTGTAAATTATATTCAAGTTTTTACTATTATATTATTATATTTTAAGATATAGCAGCGTCAAGTGTTTTTACATAAAAAATTTTTTCCTTAAATTAAATTTTTTCTCTTATTTTGTACCGTTACTTTTTTAATCTTTGTGATAATACTTGAGTTAAGTAAAGTAACACAATTTTGTGATGTAATAATATTTTAAAGAAGAACTAAATAACTATTACCATTTGGAATAGGAAGAGTTGAATAGATACAAAGGTATGTACTACTTGCGTTTTATTTTTTAAAAAGTAATTAGCGTGTATTACATATCACTCGGATTGAATAAAGTAACACAATTTTGCAAAAAATTAAAGCTACTATCACTTCGATTGGAATAGAAAGGTCTTCAATGGGAATACAAAGATACGTACCACTTAGGTTTTATTTTTTTTAAATCTTTACTTTAAAATTTTTTTATAGGATTGTTTAGCGCCAGTTATTGATATTAAATCTTTTATTGAGTTTAATTTGGTACAAGTTCTTTTTAGGTACATATCATTTGGGTTGAGTAAAATATCACAATACCACTTTAATATTTTTAATTTGATACTACAGTTTTTTTTAAGAACGCGTACTCTTAGCGCCTTTTTTACCTTTTTTAAAAAGGTAATTATAAATACTTAAGAGCTATTTCAGTTTTTTGTAACTATGTTATACTTGTTATATTGTCATAATATGACAATTGTTACTTTCATCTTGGGAGTGAAAGTAACACACTATGGGAACTAAAATAACTGTTCCTATTTTCGAGAAAATAAAAGTAAAATAATTATAATTAAATTCACAAACAGCTTCGTACTTTTTTAGCTTTAATTTGCCTACTTATATAAAAAAAAGATGTTTTATTCTGAATCACAATTATGACACACATTATTATAATATTTCGTCCATATAGTGTCCTGTCTTCTACTTTCGCCCTCAGACGTTTTTCGATATAAAAGTAATTATAAAAGTATTATAACTAAAAAACTACGCAAGACTCAAAATCTATTATAAAAATTTATAAATGTTACATTTTAGAAGAATGCACCGGTAAATAATTAAATCGATATATGTATTGTGACCGCACTTTTCTTTGGTGTCGGACTACAAGATCGGTCGTGGAGATCGGAAGAGCACA
>NW_012027433.1:4827-5863 GCF_000956235.1 Wasmannia auropunctata
TTATAATCATTTATTTATACTATCAGTTCTACAAATGTATTCATATAATATTATGTATGATTAAATAATCTGAATAATAAAGATTTATTTAATATCTTCTCCTTATTTTTCTTTACTTTTTCCTATTCATCTTTCTTGCCTTCTGTTTTTTTTTCGTTTCTTATTTGTAACCTGTAAGTGAAAATTAAATGTTATGATCATATCACATTTTAATGAAGGAGGAAACTATTTACAATAAAGATAAAAAATATAATAATAAAAAATAACATTAATGACAAAGATTAAATATTATTCATATAAATAATAACATACCTTTGAGTAGTGAGACACACAGTTCACGCAAGATAAATCCATATTATTTATTATATTCAATGTCAATCAATTAACATGCATGTATGTATTCCTACTTGTAATACAAAGTTTATAAAAATACATAATTTACTGTGCATGGATTTTCCGCTATTTAACTCTTGACACTTATGATTTCATTCAAATGTATTGTAGTTATTGTCTAGCCGTGCGCGATGTAAAATTTCAATGATTATATTATACGTATGTAGATGGTAAGACATTATGACACAAATATATAAATCGTGAAAAAAAATATATTATACACTTTATCACACACCGTTGTTTTTTTAACTAGCGTAAAAGACGATTCTAAAAATTATGCCGCAAGCAAATTTGAAATATCTTGAAAATTGACAAAATATATTTTTTATTTATTGCTAATATATTGTAACTTTTGAATGAATATATTGTAACTTTTCAACTACGAACGATGGGAAAGTCACTACAAATAACTAGAAACGATTCTAAATCAAGATATATTATTGATTTTTCTATAACTCAAAGTCGGGTGATGGTCATTTTTTTTTAATTCTTTTTATAAATATACAAACGAAATTATACTACTACTACTACAAATAACTAAAAACAAAATACTAACCTTTTTTATTGTAAACTTATTTTAGTAAAAGTCGGGTGCCAAGTTCATGTAGGTAAATTAGCGCATAAACGAGTACGGATGGTGCGT
>NW_012027433.1:7998-8577 GCF_000956235.1 Wasmannia auropunctata
GTATCTATCGTTTCACTTTCTCTGTTCTAAATGAAATTGTTATTGTTTCCTATTGTTTTCTATCATTAGCTGATAAAAACAATTTTCGTTGAAATATCGATAGAATGTCTACAGTAACTTATCGTTTTGATAAAATTTATCATAAATAATTAAAACGTAAAAATCCTAATGAATTGATCATACATGTTAATTTTTTTATGGCTCATAACTTCACGTTACGATTAAAAATTTGTGACGATACGCCCCCCGCCTCGTCACCACAAGGGGCCGACTAGCCGCCCTTGGCGCTCAGCGCCACAACTCCGACTAAACACGCGCGCCGAGCGTGTTGCGGGAAAGCGACCCCTCTCCGCAGCCCCCGCCGAAGCCCATCGGTGGGGGTATATAAGCCGCCGCCGCGGAGCGACGGCTACCAGTCCGGTCCCGAACCTACTCCTGTCGAGACCGTTTCTCCTGCGAAGAGAATCAGGGCGCCTGATTTCTTCACGTTCCTTCCGAAGAGAGTCAGGGCGCCTGACTTCTTCACGTTCCTTGCGAAGAGAGTCAGGGCGCCTGACTTCCTCGCGTTCCTCCGAAGAG
>NW_012027434.1:0-635 GCF_000956235.1 Wasmannia auropunctata
TTGCATGCATTCAATTTCAGCGTGTAATACTACGACTATATTATCCTCAATATTTACGTATATATAATTATCCATCTCGTTGTCTTGAAAGTTATATGGAACATAAAGCAACGATTACATTTTTATTACCATTTATTCTATTGTCGAATAATCATTTCTTACAGCATTTAGATACTCACACGTAGTTTATAGTATACGAATGCACTCAACCGCCGCGTTGTCATACTACGTTAATAATTTACCTCACTACCGTTCCACTACCTGTCGGAGCGGCTCCCCACTGAGGTAACGCCCGTGATTTTCCGCTCGGCCACAGGCGTTGCTGTCATTCTGTAACATAAGGAAATAATTAACATTTCCATACTATTTCTCTTCGCATGCTATATCGCACGTGCTATTAATCATGCCTATCTCTAAAGAAATACGTGTTAAACAAGCTTATTCTTTTCTATCTACAGACACTCCGAATACTTACTGCTTTCGCTATGTTAGATCAGTTAAGTAACTCCTCCGATAGCTGGCCCGATCATCATCCATTATTCGATGACATCCCTGGGATAAACCGAGCCTGGGCTCGTACTGCTCGCTGCTGCATATCCTTCTTCCTCAAACATAAAAACGTCGGTTATATTTTG
>NW_012027434.1:12878-13287 GCF_000956235.1 Wasmannia auropunctata
AAAACCAACCTAGAAATAGACGGCTTAATGTCGACTTTAATAGTCGGCTTTAACTTGACTGAAAAAAGTCGACTATTAGCCGGCAAACAGTCATTTGTGCTGTGTGGGCTGCAAGTTTCGATCTCGAGGATCTATTAAAACCTGTCTAAACATGGACGTCACATCTGCTGTGATGACAAACTCATTCCAAGGAGAACAGAAAGATCAAAATGATATCAAATAAGATCAAATTTTAGTTTATCAAAATGTCAAATTGCATAAATTTTTGATGTATTTTTGATCGTTCCAATTTAATTGCTAAAATAAATTTGTTTTAAATACAATAAATTTTATTAGCATCATATACTAGAGAATGAAAAAGATTATACTTAACAAAATTGTGATTAAAAAATATATATTTAGAAACTTA
>NW_012027435.1:0-958 GCF_000956235.1 Wasmannia auropunctata
AAATTGTACTTCTTTATCTTGTGGAATCAATTGCTCTAGCTGGCTCGGGCAGTGTCCCGTCCACGAGTCGAGTAGAAGCATGCTTTTACAGCCAGTATTCGGTAGATAGACTTCGCTGAACCAAGTCTTGAAATGTTCAGACGTTAGTTTTCCTGATTTTGAAGCTTTGATGTAAATATTAACTGGACAAAATAGGGTTTCTAGTACCCGTGGTCCAAATGTTTCCGTAGATTCTTTTAAAACTATATACTGTGAGGTGAAAGAAGACGTCCGTCTGTTGAAATAATCGGCATTATAGTGTAACTATATGTGTTGTAGAAAATATTGATTAAACCAGTGCTTCAACTTTTTTCAGTTCTATATTTGCCAATGTTCGTCCAGAATGTAGTTCAAGATTGAAGCCACTCTCGTTTGCATTATAAATTTTTTCAACTTCATTAGCTGGGATGTTAGACTTTACATTTGAAACAAACGATTTTGCGACAGCTTGTAGGTTGTCAATATCTTGTAGTGTTAATTGTGTCCTGAATGTTGTTATCTTGCGGAAAACAATTCTGTGTACTTTCTTAAATTTCCAAATCCACCATTTACTTGCCTTGAATTCGGGTAGGTCCACTTGATCTTTTGCCTCCAAAGCCCAAAATCTTAAATTCATATCATGAATTATAGATCTTCTTTCAACAGTTTCTTTGAACTTTTGCAAAATATTGCGTAATAAATTCAAGTTTATCTGCATTTGTTCCACCTCTGTTTACACTCGCCTCCCACATGTATAGATTTAACCATGCGAAAACGTCTCTGTATAGTAGATAAATGTCGACTGGTCTTTTTTGCGCTTTTCCAAAACTCCACAGCTTTTCTTTTATAATTGAAATCGACCGTCCCTCCTTCATCATTAACAATGCATTCTTCAGGTTCAAAATTATCTTCTTCTACTTCTACATTTGAAATACATACA
>NW_012027435.1:978-1474 GCF_000956235.1 Wasmannia auropunctata
ACAACTTAATTATCCAAAAAAGTTATTTCTGTTGTCTTATCGTTTAATTACATTCTGTTTTAACATTTTCAGAAGATGACTAAATGTCCCTCGCAATTTAGCTAACAATTTTTTTTTATTTTTACAGTGCATTAAGGATGGCGAAACCGGAAGATGGGCAGCGCGTGTCATTGTTGTTGTCAACACCACTAGTGCCCCGTGCCATCCCTGACAATAAACACAAGATGACAACGATACCAAGAGCGCGCACGCTGCGGATGCGTATGCGGCACGCGATGCCGCCAGTGACTCGCATGTCGCACGGCTGATGACGGATGACGAGCCGCGTGACGCGTGATCGACTAAGGACTTCAGGGAGGTGCAATCTTTTTTTTTTATGAACTTAACAAACAATACTCGAGCAATCTATTGGTTTACTGTACTGTACTCTATTATTATTATGTATTGTTTTGGGTAGAATATATTATTAATTGATTGTTTGACGAAGTTGTGAAAA
>NW_012027435.1:1494-31614 GCF_000956235.1 Wasmannia auropunctata
TCACGTCGGAAGAAAAAAAACCGATTTTTTCAAGGGGTGGTTTCATCTCTTCAAAGCGGATTTGAGCACCAACGAAAAATAGTTTCATGCTACGGATGAACTGCTCTACTTTTACATCAAGTTCCAGATTTTTCTGAATTTTCGGGTTCACAAACTTCCCTTGTAAGTCACTTTTTTGCGTGTGCCAAATCTCAAATGATACCTTATAATGAGACATTAATTATAGAGAAGTTTCAAGTTGAAGTAACAATTGTTATCAGCGCTGGAGGAGGGAAGGGAGGATGAAATCAAAATTATCACAGGTCTACGAAGTCGACTTTTCAGCCGATATTTTAAGAATAATCGCAGTATTTTACGTAAATGACGCTCGTTTTGGGTATAAAAAAATCGAGGTTTCGCGTAAAAAGACATAATAAGTGACCCCTCCTCCAGATGTGATAACAATTGTCAACCTGAAACTTTTCTGTGATTAATATCTCGCTATAAGATACTATTTGGTACACATTCTAGTCCTAAAATCGAGGGCCTAAAAAAACGGGCAAAAAAATCATATTTTTTTGGGTCACTCTTTCGTCCACGCAAGATAAATTAACATTCCTCTGATCGCGAGAGATATCGCTTGCTTATTAGTTATTAGATACCGCGATTTTTGCGCAAGTATCTCTTATACGCGCAAAAATGTCAGCGTAATAGATGTTTTGCGTAAGTAGATATTAACCGACTGACCGGACATGTTTCTTGGAAGAATTAAAAAAATAAAAATAAAGTAGTAAAATTCGCGAATTGCGCAAATTCACTGAAAGAAAAGTGTTTGGTATTTGTGACTATAATTGCACGGTAAAATAATTATGGTTAACAGGAGCTTCATTTTTACGGTTATTACTGCTGTAACGTTAAGGTAATAATAATTTATATTTACAGTTCTAAACAATATATAGTTGACACTGAAACCGACTATACATTAGCGGTTATAAATTATAGTAATTGCAATCATTTTTTTTTCTCTCAGTGTTCAATGTGCAATTACGTCTCTCGAAGAAATATGCAAAACAATGCAATACTGATCGACAGGAATAATCCTAATTAAAAAATTTTTCTTGATAATCCTTCTTATAACTGTGTCGCCGCGATAAATCTCGCAGCGTTTAATTATCGCGCGCTTAACGAGCGTGGCGACAACTTTACTCCCGTATGAATCCACACGATGGCGGTGTGAAAAACTTCTCAAGGACGTAAGAAGACGATGTATTCAAATGCGCGGAACTGCGTTAAACGCGGACAATCCGATTCGCACGACCTGGATTTTTTTCATGCCGCATCGTCTCCTCTATTATATCAATCCGACGTGTTCTCTCTCCTCAGGAATTAAACGATTTACGAGTGCTACTTGCACAGTTGGAAAATTTGTGTTAAATTCAGTACGCATTTCACGTGTGAAACGATCCTGTATTAAGGACCGAAATTTCTGTTGTTTATCACAAAATAAATACATATATTAGAGAAAGGAAAATAAATATTATGTAAAAGATGTAACACTTTGACACAATTTAGAAGCAAATTGTTTAAGCATGTTTCTTCAGTAAAATTAACACTTTCATATCAAGAGACACGGTAGTGTCTCACGCCAAGTATTAACGTATAACATTATTTTATTCATTTATCTTTGGATTATGTTTTAAAATTATATTTTTTGTACTTACACTTAAATTGTTTACTTATTCATATATGGAAGGAACGATTTTGTTAAAAGGTCTGAAAATTTTACTGAATATAGATCTGAAAATTAATTCTCGTTAAATCATCAAAAAATTTTGTTGGAATGTTAAAAATGATAAGCATTGCTATAAAACATTTTAATATTTCAGGTAGCAATTATTTTGACTTTCCATGAACAAAATTATTTTGATTATTGAACAAAAATTATTTTCAGATCTGGATCCAATAAAATTGTTCTTTCCGTATAATTTATGTTATTTGAACACTAAGAAATGTTGAAAGAAAATATTAAATTAACACAAACATTCAAATATAACACAATTACGTTAAACAGAACTCGGATATACTAAAAATTCAACGTAACTTTAACACAAATATAAAATGTTTTCTACTGTATGTATGTGTATATATTATACGTTCGTTAGAGAGATTTGTTTGTCTTTGACAATAGAGACTATTTACGCTGATCGTTCGCTTTCTGCAAAATATTCTCTATTCCGTGATTTCAGAGCATCTCCGGAATAAGAGAGTGCATTAAGCAGCTTAATTAAGATCGTGATTTTTTCTAGCGGAAAATACGATAATTTCTCTGAGAACTCGTTTTTAATGCATTTAATGAGTTTTTAATGCGCGTCAATCAACTATATCAGCAGTGGAATACATAATCTACTTTTTAATGCATGCATTTATTACAGTATATTTATTTAATAATATAATAAGTAAAATAGTAATAAGTGTTTATATTTAATAAAGCGGGAAACGAGAATGGAGCGTTGTGGCGATTAAACGTTTAGCGTTGGTGATATCGGCACTAAGCTGCATATATGGGAGTGCGATTGCAGGTATTGTAATGCATGTGAGAATAATAGTTTCGTCCTCCGCGAGAGCGAACGGAGCGAAGGTAGGAGCGAAAAAAATACTTTCTTCGAAGGCGCGGTTTCTCCTCGAGAGTGCAGAAACAACGGTTTGTGAGGCACTGAACAATGCTTTACTCGATTCCGACGGCGATAACGCCTCACAATGCAATAATCGGAATGCAAATCTCTTCAGAACAACAAAAAAAAGTTAGACTGTTATCGCAAAGTACGAAATAGGTGTATGCGAATTTGGAATATCATGTTGATCCACCAAATATAATGTATATGTAACTTTATGAACAAAATTAGTGATAAGAAAAACCTTAAAAGTACTTTGTACTTGTGTAGTAATAAAAATATGTAGACAAACCAGTTATAATATTTATAATTTATGATTTATAATTTAGAAGTTAATCTCGAATTTATCTTCCAATAAATATTATTTTTTTCTCAATAAAAAAGGATGTATAAATAACTGTAAGTATCAGAAATAATAAATATAATAATAATAATATTATTAAACAAACATAAAAATTTGTTTAAATATAAATATTTAAACAAATAATCATACAACGAGAAGTGAAGAAATAAGCCGATATTGAAGGAAACAAGAAGATGTCTAAAAATGTCTTGTTTGCATAAACAATTACAGAAAAATCGACATTAACACTTAAAATACTTAAGTATTTAATCTCGAGTAATATCTACGATCTATATTAAACAAATTGGTTCTAAATCGCTAAGAACAGAAGAGTGAAGTACCGCACAAAGAGGCACTATATGAAGCGTACATTGAAATTAATCATTTGAAGAGCACATGAGCAATAAATGCAGCCATTAATGAGTTCAAAAAGAATGAGTCTGCGAATTTAACAGCTTGTAACTTCAGGTGATTTAATATATGCATAGTCATAAGCCAATCTGCGCACTCAGATCAATCCTATACGATGCAGAGTGCAAGAATCTATGCTGAACGCTTTTCAATGCGCGCAAGTGCTTTGATAAGATGACCAAATAATAACATTAGCGTATTCATACACGCAAAATGTAAACATACAAGTGAATTATACGGAACATTAAAAGTAACAGGAGCTTTGAAATTTGAATCAAAACGTTTCAATCAAATCATTAATGTGTTAATATTATTAAAGTTGAGATAATCAAGGCTAACTTTAAAATCTGTAACAGAATTCATATTAAAAAAACTGCTAAAATTAACTAACTTGTATCTGTATGCAGATGTACCTAAAAATAAACATATAAAGGCGCCAGTTCTGAATCATCTAAGATTAAAAATTTATATTTTTATCCTTAAAAATATTATAACAATTAATAACTATATTATATTTAATAGTTATAATTAATCGTAAAGTATACTTTATAGATCATTTTATCAATTTCAATACTATTTTACATTTTTTAAATTTTAAATAAATTTTGAATAAAATAGTGAAAATTATTCACAATTAGATCCCTGCATCTAATTGCGTACCAGACAATCTACATTTAATTTTAATTTGAGCACGATGTTGACTTTTTTTCATGAAATTTAATACTATTTACTACCTCTTGTAAAAGTCAGAAGGCTAATCCTTATACATAGGTATTAAATTTTGAATGCATTTTTAAGATATTCCTAAATTAGTGATGTTTTACGTTTTTTCTTTAATGATATCAATAAAATAAAAAATTACAATTGTTGCATAATAAATAAAAAACAACTAACGATCGATAAAACTAACATAAATGCTACAGAATCCTGTGATAATCGCCATAAAAAATACAATAATTATTTAAATATAATAAATTATTCGGAACTATTGCCCGATCCACATCAAGTGCCTTTACTCTCTATACAGGGTGTCCCAGAATTGGCGCATTCGGAGTACAGGACGTTATACTTCGTACTAAAAGGAACAACTTTTTCCTTTAGCAAATTTTGATCTGACAAGTAATTTTGGCAGGAGAGCTGGTTAAAGTTTAACGAATAATCGACTCTTATCCATGCGGCGTTCAGGGCCGGCGCGCGCTCCTCCATTCACTTGTTCCTAATCCTTGGCTAATATTTACAAATAATGTCTTAAGATACTAATACGGCTCTGTTATAATTATTTTACGACATTTTAAGACTGTGTTTAAGACAGTCTTAAATATTAAGAATCAATTATAAATATCTTTTATTGCTTGAAATATGAATCATAAAATAAATATTGATCATAAAATAAATATTGATTTAAAAAAATAAAATCAAATAAATATAGATAAATGGTATCACTGAATTTAAATAGTTTACTAATTCGTAAGTAAATCCTCAAGTGCTGGAAAATTGCTTTATTGTATAACAGTGATTAAAAGTAAAGTAAAATATTTAAGATATTTTTAAGAGCTAATTCTCTCTTTAATTTTTGCAATGAAAAATGCGAAAAACTTGTCATTTTAAGACTGTAAAAAAAGATATTAATAAAAGATATTTATAATTGATTCTTAATATTTAAGACTGTCTTAAACACAGTCTTAAAATGTCGTAAAATAATTATAATTATTTGTAAATATTAGCCAAGGATTAGAAACAAGTGAATGGAGAAGCGCGCGCCGGTCCTGAGCGCCGCATGAATAAGAGCGATTATTCGTTAACTTTAACCAGCTCTCCTGCCAAAATTACTTGTCAGATCAAAATTTGCTAAAGAAAAAAGTTGTTCCTTTTAGCACAAAGTATAACGTCCTGTACTCCGAATGCGCCAATTCTGGGACACCCTGTATATACATAAATGATAAATTGATTATAATTACGTGAGAATTTCATAATGGATTTGGTGTTCAACGAAAGCTTGTTTAACAGCACCAAGAAACAAGCCTGCCTACCAGGTGGATTATGTAGCAGTTAGAAAGTAAAATTAGCCTGGAGAGATAAACTTAAGATCATCAGCGTAAAACGGCATGAACGTGTTCAAGAATGGACGCCAAATCATTTGTAAAGGGAACAAATGAAAGTAATAATATGATGTAGAAGACACGTGCCTAGTTTCTTATCAGGGCAGAACGGAACAATTTCATTTTCCTACGTCTCTCTCGCGACGACGAGGTGCCTCGGCGGAACAAACGACAAAAAGTAAAAGTCCGAAAGCACCCGCGGGGCTTCAACGGAGACTTTCGATTCATCATTGTCACGAGGGGAAATAGCGCGTTCGTCTCGCTCGTTAATCGTGATCTCATGAAGCATCTAAAAGTATTCGAGGAATTGCGAGATTGCAGGCTACTTGACTCGAATATTGAATCGATTTGTGCAATTTAACATGCTAATTTATTTCAAACGTTTATCGCAACGTTTTCTTACAAAGATATTCTTGACCGAGTTACGCTTCAATATCTATAATAAAAAAATCTAATATCTAATAAAAAAAATCTCTCAACGATAAAGACATAAAAATGTTACTCTCTTATTTTTACTCACAACATATCCTTACTCGAACGGAATCAACAACCTGGAGTTTCTCAAGTAAGAGTTTGGACATCGCTTAGACCGGTGCTGTCTAATTGTAAGATTTATAATTCTAGATATTGGCTTAACACCTGTTATCAGCCTGTTATCTTCCTTTTTCTTAACAGAGTTAGGAAAATAAAGGTAATAGACATGATTGCTAATATGTACACGTCAAGTCAATATCCTGCAGAATTACAAATCTTGAGCATCACTGACTTATACCTGTACCAGATATTAAGATTAAGATTAGATTGAAACTTAACTAATCAGGAGAAAGAAAACCAATCTCAAGTTCAGTGAACTTTGCTTTGATTGATCAAATTACAATTCAATCTCAATCTCTAGTCTGATGATTATGGACAATTTAAACAATTGTTGATTGATTCGTCATATGTTTAGATTATAACTACAAAGTAATTAATACAAAAAGATTAGATATTAAGGTCGAGATTAGATTGGAACTTAACTAATCAGGAGAAAGAAAAGTAATCTCAAGTTTAGTGAACTTTGCTTTGATTGGTCAAATTAATCCAATCTCAATCTCAATCTCTAGTCTAATATAGACATTTAGACAATTGTTGACTGATTTGTCATATGTTTAGATTAACTACAAACAAATTTATATTATCTTTTTACACATTTGTTACAGTAATAATAATATTTATACATGCAGATAACTATTGAATTAAAGTCATTAATAAACTGCATAGGATTAGATCTGGCAATAGTTTCAGATTTATTATATTTATTATATTTTTCATTGAATAACATATATATCACAAAATTCATAAAATTGTGTTTCATCAGTAATTAATTGTTTGTTATTTACTAACAACAACGTAGATATTTTTTTGATATTGTTTAGTAATTAAACATGTGATATTAATTTTGATATTTTTAAAAAATTCATTCAAAGTTAAGTAAGGTTACCTTACGGCTTTTACAGAAGGTAGTAAATAACATTAGAAATGAAAAAATGAACATTATACTTAGTCAGTTGAGATTATAAGCATAATATTTTACGTGTAGTAATACACACTTAGATCCAGAAGTGTAATTGTGGATAATTTTCATTATTTCATTCAATTAAAATTAAAAATATAAATATAAAAATAAATATAAAATTAAAAGATATAAATATAAAAATAGCACTGAAATTGAATAAAATCTTCCATAAAGTATTTTTTATGATTTAAAATTAATAGTTTTTATGATTTGAATTATAATAGTTTTTGAATTTAATAATTATGAATTATAACTATTAAATATTGCATGTTATTAACTATTTGATAATCTTTTAAATATAAAAAGATATTAAAATAGAAATTTTTATCCTTAGAGTATTTTATCCAAAACTGCCCTTATTCCAGACACTAGGTGAACGTTTTCGAAAAGTTGCTTAAGATAACTCCGGAAACGACGGAGACGATGTCCAAACTCTTACTTACGAAATTCTACAACGACCGAGATTATCGCGATTCGCGGTGATCCATGCCAGATTCGCGCAGGACCGCAGGCAGGTTTGCGAAGGCAGGTTTCGCGATTTGCGATAAGCGCAAGTTAAAGGCAAATCCGTATGCCGTGCGCATAGACGGCGCATTTCCGCCGATACGCGACGGGTGAAATTCGACTTGGGGCCGACTCGGCTGCGTAAAGTAAAAGGTTGAAAGTGTCCGCGCCGTCAAGTGCACGATCGCGCGCACAGCCGGGGACTTTCGATTCGCGCGTCGATGCGAACCGCGCGGCGGATGTATCGCGACGGTGCCAGTGCATGTGCACGCTCGTCGTCGTTCTCGTCCCGTCCCGGACTTATAATCGTCATCTCGTTTCGTGCCGTTTACATATCGTATCACTCTTTCTCCGTTTGTCCCGCGCGCGCGCGCGCGCGCGGCTCCGCTGACTCCGCTCCTTTCCATACTGGGGAATCTAGGTCGCACGGCTGCGTTCACCTTCCAGCAAAAGCAATGTCTTCCCAAGGAAGGTCGTCCCGTCTGCAGAGACACGTACTCTTCCGAACGACGACACACTTTTCCCTTTCGTTAAAATTACCCGCCCGTCCGGCTCGATTAATTGCTCTCGCCGATCTCGGTGACGTAAGAAAAATCAGCAGCCGGCCCGGAGATTCCTCCGGCGGCGAGACGGATGAGAAAATACTCTTTTTTCCCCTTCTCATCAGCCATTATAATGATCCTTGAAAAGCGTTCGAATAATTCTCTTCGCCCATAAATTATCGCTGACGTGCGATGACGTCGCTCATTAAATTTAGTTAATTTAGCGAAGAGATTTATTTAATGGATGCAGCGATTATTTTACAAGATCAACGAAAGGCTTTTAAACTTTATAGGTATCTCGAGCTTTCGTTTCAATGTAACGTTGATAAGAAATCAGTATTTAATTTATGCGATTAAATCACCGCGTAGAAAGGTGATGTGAGCAAAAAGTTTAGCATTTTTGAGATAATGAGAGGAAATCAACCGTAAAGATTTCAAGGTCGGCTTCCTTTCGTTAACTCAAAAATGCTAATTTTTGACTTGTGTCACTTTATTATCAACGTGATGATATGTCAAGGGCAGATAAAATCTCTAGACAACCCTCGTATATACTTATAATACACGTATCCAAATGCGCGATTAATTGAGCCGTGCAAGGTATAATTAGCCCCGGGTAATTAATTAAGCCTCTCTCCGTCGGGCGGTTTACTCATCAAGAAAGCACACGGGAGAGGTCGATTATACATTACTTTCTAATAATTACGTTTACTTCCAATCCGTTATACTTCGTTACCACAAGCATCCTATCGCGAATCATTGTCATCAGGCGCCGTATTGTGCCGTCATTAGAAAGTGCGCGCCGCGTCGTTGTGGAAAGCGTCCACTTTTATCTGATTATCCGGCAATTTGGCTTTTACGAGGAGGGAACTGCCGGGCGTGCGATTTTTCCGCGGCGGAGAGAGAATCATTGCCGGATAATTCCGAGGATTTGGAATCGCCGAAGCGGGATGGAGAGGAAAAAGGGGGAGGATGATGGCAATGCAGCGCCGGGAAATGTATCGCGAATCCTTTCCGATTCCGCATACGCGGGAAATCAACGTCTAATTGATTCGCCCTAATTAGCCGTCACCCGTCGCCCGGGAGACAATTAGAAAGTAAGTCTCGCGGCGAGTCTGTGTTACACGTCGGTGTTAATATACTCACACGTCGGCAGCTGTTGAGGTATCTGGGCTGCGTGTGCGCCGCTACCGCCGTGCCTCGTTATTGTGATCTGAAAACAGGGGAAAGGCAAATGTTTTAGATCTTCTTCGCTTAATAAGATAGAATTGTTAGCGCCGACTTGGGCCATGCTATCACCTCTCCTCCCACTCCCCCCATGTTAGCCCCGTTGCTGGGTGAGCGTATATATATCGCACGAATGCAATTAGAATAGCGCAACGATATTGTAATAACGGCTGTAACACGCGTGGCGCAAGTACTTAAAATATATCTAACGCTTAAGTAAGAACATGCTTACAAGCTTCGGAAAGTTTCCTCAAGGCCGCTTTTACTTACAATAAGGGAGATTTGATGAAGAAGCTAAGGGTTTATATTTTCGGGAATTTTTCTTTTTTTTGAAAAACTTATGCAACAAATTTTCACAGCTTTTGGTAGTTTTTATTGTATATTTTATTTATCATTACTGTACTATAAATATAATGAACTAAAGATAATTCAATATATGTACAATAATTAATATAATAAGTGAAATATACAATAAACTACAAAAGCCTATAAAAATCTATCCCATAAATTAAAAAAAAAAAAAAAGAAAAATTTCTGAAAATAAAGTGAAAAATAACAGAATGTCAGAAATCAGCTAAATACTATTAAGTAGAATTTTTGCAAATAACAGAATGATCAGCTTAATATTGTCAACGTAGAATTTGATAAAAATCGATCTTTAACAGAGTAAAAAATATACTAATTTTTAAAAAAATTATTCAAGAAATCCGAAGTTTATGCTCCCCTTCCCTTCAACTATTTATAAATAAAAATTTTTTGATGATTCAGATTATTCGAACCGAGATATTATGAACATTAGTTTTTATAAGGTCTCGTTTAAATGATAATAATTTTAATATTAATGAACATACTGTATAAGTATGTTCATTAATTTTAAAGTTATATCGTTATATATATATATAAAACGTAATTTGTGTGTGTGTGTGTGTGTGTGTGTGTGTGTGTGTGTGTGTACGTGCGCGTGCGCGATAAACAAAAGTCTGTAAAAATTCATCGCATAGGTTTCTCTCAAAAAAGAATTTCCGAAAACAGTCGTCTTTAAACGTCTAAAGGTAACAGGCTCCTTAAAACCGGTGAGATTCGTGACATGAACGCGGAATGACGTCACTCCTACAATGGATGAGACGCGGAAAGGGAATTTAAAAACGGGGAAGGAATCGTGGAGAGAAAAAGTTACGTAAAATTCTAGATAATCGGGCGTTAGGTAAACAGACGCGGGAAAAAGAGAGTGGTTAGATGTTGCCTCGTTACTTTTACTAGTACTTTTACTAGTAGTATACGATTTGTATTTATCAGGAGGTATTCCCGGTTGTATTCCCGGTGACGGAGCAAGTTGCCACAATTGGCAGTGTGATATCATCGGCGTTTGCGGTGAAGCCAATGATGAAATAGAGGCGCAACGCTGGAAACGCTCGAGAAAAGAAAAAGAGGTGCACCCGAGTCTCGAGAACTCGTGGAAACGCTTTGAGATGAATGTGCGCGCGCGCACGCAGCCGCGGTTGATTAAATTAAGTAATATGTACGTAATTGCGATCGCGGAGCCGACGACGTGTATCTGCGCCAGCGATGACGAGCGACGATTTATCCCGATTCGAATTTAATTTGATCCCGTAAAACTTCCTGAGAACAACTTCGTACGGTATCATTATCCATTTTAAGAATAACGCTATATATAATGCATCCGTTAATGGTAACGTCGCGTCGTTGTGAAATGGATCTGAGTGATATGTGTTTAACTGCAATGATTAGAGAAGAAATGCGATCCGCGTGAACCGCGAACGCGAGGATTTATCGCATTATTAACCCGATATTCCCCGTCTTGATCCCCGCGTCGAGCAAATTGATTACCGGGATACCCTTATAATTTATAGAACACCGCGCGCCAATTGCAATTTCAAACGCTTTTCAAGCATTTTCACGTAGCGCATTATATATGCGATAGACGTGTCTCGCATCCAAGTATTAATTTAATCGACGCCGGATCGATGATCGATCGCCATCTGATCGGAGTCTATGCACCGATATGAAAGTCTCGCGAGAATGTCATGCCCGAGTTGATCGCCTCTCGCTTCTCACTTTCCAGAATGTGTGTGAACCGTACTGTGTTCTTACTTCCCGCGGAGAGTGTCAGATCATTCCGTACAGCTGTCGTCATTATGTGTTTATGAAAATTTCGCGTAAGAGAGGAAGCACCTTCTTGGAAAACTAAAATGTTATTTATTTAATTATTTATTCTCAATCTTTGTTGATTGTTGCTTGGTGAGCTCTTTCTCCGCAGTTACATGATTTCTGGATATTCAACTTTTAACATGTATCTATAAGTCACAAGGTTTCTAATACAAATGGACTAAGAATGACGCTTTCCAAAAGATCTAGGCGACAAGGTAATAATTTTTGTTAAAACATCAGACAAATATAATTTGCGAGCGAATGCGTTGACATATAATGGAGTTTTGTATTTAATTCATTATATTTCCACTGAGGATGACCGCTATGTAAAAGGGTCGAAACGTTTGGTATAATTTGTATATTTCTTATATTGGTTATTTATATAATATTAAAGATTGTTTATCACCGTAGTCAACACATATTATTAGCACGTACACCTAACTTGGCTCAACAGCTCTATTATTGATCTAATTTGAATATGAGCTCTGATAATTTATTAAATTTAAAATTAAAATATTATCATCGTGGAATAATTAAAGTTAATAAAATCTATTTAACATTTGTATGCAGTTATGTGCATCTACGATCTACGAGATGTGTGCGATTATTTGGCATCATTCCGACCAACTGTTTGTGAATTAAGATAAGAACACTGAATGTGGATCGGGTATTAATTTCAGATAATCTATTATATTTAAATAATTATTGTACTTTTCACATTGATTCGCATGATATTACAAGATTTTTATGTTACGTTTATCAATTGTCAATTGTTTCTTCTTATTTACTAATAACTACAGCGCATATTTTATTAATAATAGACGACATAGACACGCGCTTCGCAAGCGCTTTTCATTCTTTACTTGCTACTTACTTGTTTAAATGCATTACAATATACTATTAACTCCTTGTTACGCATAACTGTCAAAATGATAGTATGTCATGATGACAGCTGCTCGCGAAGTAAGCGCAATCAGAGAACCAATTAAAATCGCGAAAAAAATATATTTCAAACATTTCGATAGATGCGAGTATTAATTTAACATGCGTTTTTAAAACGTGAGATGTTAACATTTAGTATATCTTTAAAAATTTGTTCAAAGTTTAATACCTATAGGGATTGTCTTATGGTTTTTATAGGACTATTTAATAGTATTAAATTTCATGGAAAAATCAATATCTCGTGCTTCAATTAAAATAAAATAGTCTGCTGGTAATTTGATCCGCAATTAAATCCGGTGATCTAATTGTAGACAATTTTCATTATTTTATTCAATTAGAATAAAAAAATAAAATAGTATTAAATAAAATCATTCATAAGTATTCTTTATAATTAATTACAACTGTCAAATTATTATTGATTGTTTTGATATCTTTCTGCATAAAAATATAAACTTGTATATTCTTAGAGTGATGAACTAATGCCCTTATCCTATGTTAAATTTTAAAAGGAGTATATCTATGATGGATAATTTCGCAAATAAATTGCAGCTGATTGCATTCATATCGCGAAAAGTATTCTAATTTCTAAACTGATAATATATGACTAAAAATGTTAGCTGAAACGTTCCTGTATTTTAAAGTCATTTTTATGAAGTATTAAAATAGAATTTATAAATAATTTGCGCATGACGCGCAAATTATTTATATAGCTTACAACGCCGATTCTCATTAGCCTTTATTATTACTTTTTGTTTTCTACTTATCGGGAATCTTATTACGACTATAATTATTAAAATTAGTAATGATTCGGTTGCACAAATGCGTTATTTAATAACGTGCGACATCTGTAACAGAAAGAAAAGAAATCCGTTCCAAGGTCGCTGTTGTTTTAAATAAAATCGTATAAACGCTGGCGTCATTTTAACGAGGAGAGGAAATGAAGTAATAAAGCGATGATTAATTTCTCGAGTAAAAACATGGAAGTTCTCTCCCTCTTTCTCACCTCGCGAGCTCGTAAACGAGACGTGTGATGTAGTCATTGTGAGGCGCGGAGAGGACGTGTGGCGCGGGTATATCCGATAATGGAAAAGACGTGCAACGCATTAACGTCATTAACGTGTATCCGCCCGAGTAAAATCGCCCGTGATTATGCCATCCGGCGAAAACGCATAACGCGTCGCGATAATTTATTTTTTTAGATTAACAGAGATACGCGCGGGCACTGTAATTTTGCCTTCTATCAATCTGATTCGAGAGGCTCATTCCCGCGGCGCGTCGTGAATCGCAAGGTAATTTCGCGTAATGCGTAACGCTCCCGGTCGTGTAGTCAGTGTACAGTGTAATTGTAATGCGGAAGACATTGTGGATTCGAAGGAGTGATGATTTAATCGGGCGAGCGGCGCGAATCGCCGCTTGTACACGCCTGCAACAAAATTGTTCTCATCCGACTGGAGATCTCCTACGTCGTTGATCACGATTGCCACTTCTTTGATTTTCGGTCCCAAAGACTCCGGCTTCTTGAACAAACCTTTGTCTCCTATAGACGAAAAAAAAATCTCCGGCTCGAGGGAGCAACCACTCAGAAAATAGATGTAGGAGAGACCGGGGCTAAAAGTTTCTAGAGGTAAGTTGTTCTGACGGTTATATCTTCAAAATTAAAAGACGTTGTGTTTTTAATTGTTTTTGTCGCGTGATCAACTCACGCGATGAAAACAATTGAAAATAACATTTAATAACATTTACATTTTGAAGATATAACCGTCAGAACAACTTACCCTCGGAACTTTTAGCCCCGGTCTCCCCTGCCTGCACTTCTGACTTTAAGACTTCATCGGATTTCACGGACTTCATCGGACTACATTAGAATTCATCGGACTACACCGAAATTCATTAGACTTCGTCGGACTTCACTAGACTTTTATGAATATGGTTGCCACTTTTTGAGCTTTTCGGGCTTTCGTCTGGAATTCAATGGAATTCTGACGGGCTGTACACCGGAATTCAAGAGTGGTTACCCTCTCGCTCCGGCTCTAAATTAAAAAAAAAAAAGATAATGTATAGAAACGGTAGCAGTTATACAGAAACCAAGCACACACATAAACACATGCGTCCATTTTCTTTCGAAAAGAAATCTCCGGTGGCCGGCGGGACACCTCGGAAGGTGGCAACAGCGAGCTATCCAAATCGATGGAAACATCGGTAAGCGTAAGTGAAAATGGCGATCGCGAGCGTGAATAACACAAGGACGCTATGTAAATCCCCCCCCCCCACACTTTTGTCCGTCGCTTCCAATTTAGGTATCGGCAAACGAAACGGTGTCGGATGTATTTGAAAGCGACAGTCGACCTGCGCGAGAGAGCGATTACAGAAAGTAAGTTCCTCTCCCGAGGTGAACTGGGATAAAAGAAGTTATCTCCCGCGTGTGTGCGTGTGCGGCGGCACTAAACAATCGCCTCCTCGGCGCGTTCGTTTTAACGCGACGGAAAGTTTCACGGGACAGGAGTCTCCGCGGCGAACGCTGACGTCAGCATGGCCGGCGCTTGTTCGTCCGTGCAATGAAAGTGGTCTAACGAGTCACTGGCCATTCAAGTGTGTACACACTCGGAACGACGTGGCCCCTACACTTCTCTCTCTCTCTCTCGTGGACTGCATTTGCGACTATATTATATTTAAAGCGCCAAAGTGAAGGCGATAGGCAAGGGACTATGCTTGGCGGCTGGCCGACTTTTATTACGGGGTACGTACTGGCGTCCCATTAATTTGACGTGCGCCCGTGGCGAGGTGGATTATCGTGCGAGATCGGCGCCGCCCGATACATGATGTACAATTGGATCGCGAAACGCGACGGACGTGATCCAAACGCGAAACGCAGAGCCGGAGATACGACGATAAAAGCGCAGCGGTGCAAGCGGAGCTAGCCAGCAGCAAGACCGGACCATATAAGGCCCGCGACGTTCCGCGTCCGATGGAATCCATCGAGGACTGACCTTCCACGTCGCGTCGTTTCGCTCCGTTCGCGACGAAACGCGCATCTTCCCATTATAAACCGAGGAGAACAACTGAAGAAGAGAATTGAAGAATTCTCGCTCGCGGAATGCCTCGATGTTAATAATGACGTCAATTAACTGCAGATTTTCTTATCGCCTGCGACTAATAACGTCGTTCAATTGGCGTGAAAATAATTGCAAATAACATTAGTTAAAATTAGCACTGATGTTATCCGAGATAATCTTTGAATATTATTTATATAATTTTTATTAATATAAGAGAGTTTTCGCTAATAAAACAATGTATATTAGCTAAAATTAGCTCTGATGTCACTAATCTTCGATTATGACACATTTAATTAGGCCACTAATTCTGGGTTCACTAAGAATAAAAATTCATATTTTTATCCAGAAAGATATCAAATAATCAACGTATTAAATAGTTATAATTAATTATTATGACGATCGTGGCGCAAAGAGCGTTGCGCGTCGGCTTTCTGCACCAAAAACTCAGGTTCAAATCCACAGAACAATGTAACTTTAATTGATTTGGAAGTGATTGTCACCTCTCGGAAGGTAAAGGCAAATCACCGAGAGTAACTCTGCCCAGGAAAGTTTCTTTTAATAGGCCATTCGAAACCGGCGTTAAAACTGTAATAGGTCCCATATATCTACGGATATATGCAAAAAAGATCGCCTAAAAAGTATGATATGCGAAGAAGAATTAATCATAAAGAATACTTTAGACAGATTTTATTCAATTTCAGTACTATTTTACATTTTTTTATTTTAATTAAATGAAATAATGTTTCATTAAATTGATGTTTCATGTTTTATTAGATTAATAATATCAATAAAATGTACAGTATTGTTACTTGTAAACGAGAAATAATTGACAATTGATAAAGCTATATAGCTATAAAGCTATAAAGCTATATGGCTTATATGGAGTAATGCTTTATCAGAATCTCAGATCAAAAATAAAACGTTCAAAATGACGGATCCAATATAACGCACCGAATTTTTAAAAATAATCTAATTATTGTGAAACAAATTGCGAAAAAAAAGTAGTTTTAAGGTTTCTTGGGCTCATTGAATCCGATTCTGATCTCACAATCAGAATTTAAAAAAATTTTAAATTGTACGTAGATTCAACATGGCGGATAAAATTTCAAAAAATAATCTGATTATTGCAAAACTTCGTTTATAACGGAATCCCATTTAAAAAAACATCCAATTTCCAGTTTCGCTTTATTTAAACCCCAGTAGTGCTACGCAAACAGTTAGTAATTGACTGTCAGTATAGCAGATTGGGACAAAACAAATTTACAAACTGTTATATATTAATTAACAATTAGTTACTAAGTTATATATTGAGAGATTAAGATAAACATGATTGAATTTTTTAATTCTGAGATCAGAATCGGAATCAGTGATCCCAAAAGCCTTAAGAAAGTAAGATTTTTCATGCGTTTCTTTTGCTAGAAAGCGCCGGTTCTTAAAAAGTTAATAATAATACGATATATGTTATAGGTAAAATTAGTACCAACGTCGCGTCATCGACAGAACATATGATCCTTGGACGTCAAGTAGTTCAATCTAGGTAATTGGAGCGGCGGGTAATACGAGCGATTGGCAAAGTCGCGATCGAAACGCGGATCTAACGTACGTGGGCCGGGGTCTCCTTGAGATCGCCGCCCATTACACGCTCCTTCTCGCTGTTGCAGACAGCAACTCTCCGCGACTCTTGCTAGTTAGTCACTCTTGTACGTAATCCCTGCTCGCGGCGCGTGCTCCCGTGAGACTTCGTCGTCGCGCTGCCGATCCGACGCAACGCCGAGCCGCGCCGCGAGCGAAGCCGCGATTATGTCACGACGCGGCATTTAAGTATTTAACGTTGGAGAAGGACTTCCAGCAGAGACTGTCACCACGTGTCGTGGGCGTAGGAGATTGCGCACGATTTAATCACGATGACTTCCGAACTTTAAACGCAAGCGCGCGCGCGCCCACGCGAGTTCTCCAAACACGATCGCATCGATCGGAAATAGGTAACCAATGCGATTTCACCGATCTCTAATCGCAACGGATGACTCCGTCAGCGAATCCTAATTTGGATCTGCGTGTGGACGAGGTAAAGTCGTATCTCTTACTCAACACACACGCTAAATTTGTCAGATGACAATTTGTATTTTGCAGAGAGAAATGAAGTGTTTGTCAGAGGAGAGTTTTTGTGACTTTCTCCTCTCTTCGTCAGCATATATACGTTTCTATTGGTCTTTCCGACCGACTCGTCACATCGAAATGTTTGCCAGAAGCGTTATCGTATTTGCGTTCGCGCGGTATTCCTAAGCGAGAGTACAGCCCACGAATTGTTTGAGGAATCCTTTCGACAAGAAGCTGTTACCGGTAATGAAGAATAGAAGTTCCTGACATTTTTTTTAAAAGAAAATATTTAGAAATATCGCACTGAGAAAAAAAATTAATTGTACGAACCAAATTTGTGTAGTTGTTTGATTCAATGGTTTGATTCAACAATTCTTTAGTTGTACAAAGAAAGATATAGTTCATTCATGTCAACCATCAAAATTTTTTAATCAAGAATTAATTAAACCAACTCAATTAAATTATTTTGTTCAAGATAGTAGTAGTATTTATTTGTGTTTGCATGCTATTTAATTATCCAAGTAATATGTATATTTGTACAAATTCCAAGTATCAAACTGACTAAACGATGCTGATGGGGATAATAAATAGTGTGTATTTTTAATCGAACGATTGAGTTAAATACGATAAATTTTTGTTGAAACAAAATAGTTTAGTAAAAAAATAGTATTTTGTTTATAATAGTAATAAATTATTTTGTGTCATGGTAACGTTTAGCTAAGTGTATCGGACTAAATATTTTGGTAAGGTGAAATTTTGAGTTTTTCAACAATTTTTTTTTCTCAATGCGTGACCTTTTGCTTTCAATTGGAAATCATGACGTAATATACATTGAAGTTGAATGGTGACGTTGTTTGCAGAATTTATAACTGTCGAGTTCTCGTTCTGTTGTAATAAAGGAATGGACAAACGAATTACGGGGTGTACATTCGGCGTCACGCTTCCGGTTATCGGCGGTCTTCTATCGGCCGCAAAGTGAAACGTTTATGGAAACGCGCCAGCGAGCGCCAGGCTCACCAAGATCTCGTGTCGATATTTAAAAGAACACGAAGTAAAAGTGGGCGTGGCGGTTCTGAACGGATTGTCTTTTCTTCTTACGTGCAACAGGATGTTTCAATAAAAGTCGACACGCGCACTTGTCGCGTCATTCTTCACGGTTCACCGACAAAACAAAAAAAGAGAGTTTGTATTCCAATTTCATGAAATGCTTTCTCACACACAGAGAAGAATATTTTATAGTCATTAAAGTGATTTACATGCCATTGAATGTACAACATATTTTTATGACATTCTCTAAATGTTTAAATAGAGCACATTAGACATAAAAAGAAAAAGAGTTATACTGTTAAATCTATAGTGTCAAATTAACCTTACTTAAGTCGCCACTGCTCCTACTTAATAAATAGTTATTTTTAGCTACAACAGTGAAGTTAAATAATTTAAAACGGTTCAATTTTAACCCAAATTTTGGTTAAATTCTATTGTTTTATTTAAAAATAGTTATATTGTTTTAGTTAAAAATAATTATATTAAGTAGGAGTAGTGGCGATTTAAGTAAAGTCAAATTTGACACTATAGATTTAACAGTGTAGTCTGAAATCAATCGAGAAGACTGAGGCTCGTTGGCACGAAAGATAAATTTGCATTGTGTTCCGTTTATGTATTATATTTATGACAAAGAAAACAATGGAAAAGTTACTGCAAAATACCTCTTTTAACAGGTACTTTTTTCTAAAGTTTTAGTTAAATTAAACAAATATTAAAATAAAAAAAAAAGAGAAAATCCGATTTAAGAGAAAGCAAGTATAAATTTTTCAAGCGTTTCAAAACTTTGTATTTTATTAATGTTCTTCAGCTGGAGAGATTAAATCTAAGTGACGTGTATTATTAGTTAAAAGAAAAAATTTCTGTTATACATGTTATTTTGAATAACCGTAATTTATTAAAACAAAATGATGAAATCAAACGTATGTAAGGATGGAGCACGTTAGTTCATATTTAAAACAAGCTTGACTTATTGTAAGAAGCGTCTGAACTTTCATTTACAACTTAACTATGACAAAACGCTTTTTATTTAATATTTGTATTGAAGCAAGTTAAGTTTAAAATAGTTTACATTTATCTTTCTATAACAGCATTTTGTTATTCGATCATTACGAAATAACTTTAAAAAACGGGATCATTATTAAAAAGTGCATATCTGCAATCTGTCTTTTACTTCCATTATATTTTCATTAATTTAACATAAAGTTTATTGCGTAGGCTAATTACATCATGATATGTATCAGTTTATCCCACATCGGAATAAGCTGGCTGCTAATGCAGACTGCATGTTCATATTTCAAAGAAACGATACACAGGAATCAGTCCTGCAACGAAAATGTAGAGAAAGCTTTCTTTATTATATTAGTCTAACATAATAAAAAGAGCTTTCTCTACATTTTCGTGGTAGAACCGATTTCTGTGTATCGTTTCTTTGAAGTATGAATATGCTGTCTGCATTGCAGCCAGCTTACTCCAATAGTTTAATTAAATATAGTTTTATCAAACTAAATATAGTTTATTATTAAATTAAATATAGTTTTACTAAACTATTTTCCGCTTTGTACCGTTGTTGATGTTTTAAGATCTCAATTGTTAGTTAACATTACACGGTTTTTCCTGATACTCGTTTATTTATACGTCGCTTTGCTAATACATTCGCTCAAACATATGTATATATTGAATTTACGCGGCTTGAAAACGCGCTAGATTGTTTATTGCGATGAATGTTATCACATGCCTCGGTGGTCTAAAGGTAGGACGCCCGTCCGGCAAACGAGATCCGGGTTCGATTCCTGGCTGAGAACATGAGGTGATATTTTTTCGCAATAAATTCTTTACAGATTATAGATGCAGATTATAGACGCGAGTATAGATGCAAGTTAGTATTTATTTGATGTCGCGAAGTTGAGGGGGATTTCACAGGATTTGATGCTTTGAGCATCGATTTATTAGATTGTCTTTGGCAATTTAATTGTAATATTACATACTATTTGGTTCGGAGCTACGGAGATACACGCGATTTGCGACCACGTGGTGTTATATGAATCGAAAATTGTAAGATTTACACTAATATTATATGAAAGCACCAAGATCCGCTTTGTACCGTTGTTGGCGTTTTAAGGTCTCAATTGTTATTTAACATTACACGGTCTTTCCTGATACTCATTTAAACTATTTTAATCATAATAAATGGTTGTTTAAAAAGTCAAAATGGCGAAAATGTATAAATTGTACTGATGAGCCCTTCTCTAAGCAAAAATATTAAACAATTTTCATACATAGAATTTTTAATCTTGAATTGAGTCCAAAAGTAATACTTGCATCAATCCAAATTCAATCAAATCAAAACTTTTAAAAAATTCAATCAAATAAAAATTTATAAAAAATTTGTTAAGAAGATTATAATATTTTTTCTTATACATGAGAACATCTATCTTAATTTAAGACTAATTCTTCATGCTTGATAATCGAAGATAATCGAAAAAAATATATAACTGTGTCAGGAGATTGAATTAGGTACATTAACTGTGACGGCTTTTATTTCGTATCTTGTGCAAAGTAATGCATACTAACAATGGAAAGTTTTGCAATGATAAGCGGTAGCACTTGGTTATTTTCTATCGTATGTATTAGCCGACGCGCGATTTCGAAGATCCTGTGCCGTAGAGGGACCCGAGCCACACGTAAACGCCAAGTTTAGCGTAATTGCCAATTATTATGTGTTACGTAACGCGCCGGGATTACCGCCTCTTGAATAGGTTAACGACATTAAATCCGTCAGCCTCTCATCCAGAAAGCGATCCCACGACTATTGTCAGGTACGGTGACATAACGTTCTCCGAAACCGCCGTGAAAGACACCGTCACACTTAAGCACCTGCATTACCGTACTTGTTTATTTATGTCGTTTTTCAATGCCATCATACAACTAAAATCTCAATTTGCTTTAAAAATATAAAGTATATTGCGCTATAAATTTTAAATAGCTTTCATAGTACGTGAACAGCAAATTTTCTCCCGACATTTCTCTCTTTCCCTTTCGCATTTGTAAAATAAAAATTCGCGAGATTCGCTAATTAACGAGATATTTATCAGAAAACATTAGTAATTTATTTTCCCCTTCTATTTCAGTCGGTCTATATTCACTTTCAATGATATTTCTGCTATAATTAAAGAACTTTCGAGAGTGATATCAATGTCTGATATGAGAAAAGAGAGATTCAAGTATCACACGGTATCGGACTTTTACTCTATCGTTGACTCCGTTGACAATTTGAAAAACTGAGCAGCGACGCGCGCTGGCGCGCGATTAGAGAGAAAATCTCGCACGCATATTCCGTCGCTGTATGCCTGAAAATCGCTCGAAAGCCGTCCAGCTGCTTTCTCAAGAGTGGCTCGTTTGTCAAATTTCCATCGACGAACGGCGTCGATCTGAGCATTATTAAGAATCTCTGCGCGGCCGTTTGACACCGCCGATGCGGTTCATTGCAGCGACGCAGCCGTGCAGACACCTTTCTCGGATGTGTCGTGCGCCAACAAAGGATTACATAATGCGCCACGGTATCTTGTAAGTAATGCCGCGTGTACGACGCGACGCCGGCACGCACGCGGAGAAAGTGTGTGTACATATTACGGACGCCATTAATCCACGCCTATCCGAAACGATTGCGAGTGCGCGAGAGCCGTATTTGTAATACATTTATCTCCTCGTTCTTCGACCTCAGGATGTCAAGTCAAGCGCAGGGATAATCTATCAATCGGTTTCTTTAAACGGAACTATTAATGATAGAATCGTGCGACAAACGTGCCGTTTTGAGTGTGCATTTTTTACGTTACTGTTGTTATTAAGCGTTGTATGTCGGCTTCGCCACGCGCGAATTGTAAAATGCAAATAAATTTAGAATACAATTATGTTTAAATTTAATTTAAGCTGTTGCACTTAAGGTAAATTGTATATTGTTATACCGAAGTATTTAATGCAAGAAAAAGGGACAGAAATTTGATAATATTTTTCAATTAAATATAAAATAAAACTAAAAATATTGATTTTCTTTCAACAGTATTGCATAATAAAATAAAAGAAACAAAAGCAAATTAAATAATGCTAATAAGAATCTAGCATGACGACAGTACGCAATTATATTTGATAAAAGGATCAATTAAATATTAATACATAAAAAATTAATTTATTTGATTCAATTTCAAAAATCTTTATTTGCTTATTTAAAATAAAGATAAGCGATTTTTTTATTTAGACTACATTCAGTGACAGATGTACAATAATAATTGCAAAATAAAATTTTTTAAATAATAATAACACTACGAGAATAATAACTTTAGAATATAATAATTCTGCAACATAAATAGATATATATCTTAACTTGTGTTCTGCGAAAAATGCGGTAGAAGAAAGCAAAAGGATCAAATGTCGCTAGATGATTTAAGATATCTCGTTCGTTCAAGGTGAACTTTCTTGTGCGTAGGAAAAGAAATAGTTTTTTGTGTTTACTCACCACCAGAAATGCCAGCGCGAATCCCCTCCAGTCCATGGCTAAAATAAAAGAGAAAGTCTTATTAATAACTGGGTCGAACTCGCGCACGAGTACGATCGATCGCGCAAACATCGTCTCCGCCGTGCAAGAGGCGCCAAATACGAACATTCGCCGCCTCTTATCATGCTTGCACGCTTGTTGCAAAAAATATCCTTTATTAATGTTATTCGCGGCAGCAATAGTTAATAAATTTATTGAGGTAACTTGGTTTCTTTTTAAAAAAATATTTTAAAATTAGATTTATTTATTAAAAAATTATTGATAATTTATAAAAATATTATTAAGAAGTATGAGATATTGTAGATATTTATATGTAATAGTACAATATTTATAAATACTCATTATATTATTATTATAAAGATGAGTGTCGGATTCTATAAAGAAAATCTTTTTTCGAATAATGAACTCCTCTTTGTTATATTATTATAAGAAATATAAGGGGTAAGATAATGTTTGTATTTGTCTTCAAAACAACTTTAATAAAACACTTTAAAACATAACGACTGAAACAGTTTCGCTCCATAAACCGGATCATTCTTTCTTTATTACACCATCGCTCTCGCAACATCGACCTTGAGCCCGTTTTCAATTGTATCCGATATCCTCTATCCTCATATTAGTTTTATCTAATCTCCAGAATTAAGGGGTCTATTCAAAACGCTTAACTTTTCTCCATTCTATCCTATAATTCGGTTTGGGATACGACGATAGCCTCGCATTCTTTCTCCACCCCATTCCACGAATCGCAGTTCGAAGCGGGGACGTGCAAAAGAGAAAGAAAAAAAAATCGCGCGCTTCCCCGCACGTGGTGACGTCACCCCGAGCGAGGGTTAAGGCCAATCTCGGCGTTACAGACAGCAGGTGAACGTTTTCAGGCGGGCTAGTATAGTGGAGCCCCGTTCGGGCGCTCGCAGCCCGTCGAGAAAGCGACATGCTTGTTCGCGAAGGCGGTGGTGGCGGTAGTAGTGGTGGTGGCGGTGGTGGCGGCGGCGGCGGCGCGGCGATGCACGATGCAACGTTCACTTTTTAGTACACCACGATAGGCAGCGGCGGCAACGGCGACGGCGGCGGTGGAGCACGGTCGACCTCGACCACCACCGGACCACCATGGTCGACTATGGCAGTGTGGCTGTGGTCGCCATTTTCGTGCGCGCGCGCGCGCACGCCAAGTCCTTTTCGATCCGACTGGCGCCGGATATGTATCGCGGCATGCTCCGTGATTTACGAGACCGGCTGAGATTATTACCGAGATCGACATCTCACCGAGAATATGCCGTGGTACCGCAGCTTCCACCTTTCTTACGGTACGGGAGGCGGCAACGGCGGGACACCGGTCAGATTCGTAATCGCGACCAGGGACGTGTACCTTGTGGCGCGCGAGTTTCTTGCGATGGGGAGCGAGAAAATTTTTTTTAGAAAATGCGACATGTATCTTTTCAGAGAAATAAAAGAATGAAATAATATTAATATAACAAACTATTATTAAACGGAGAAAAAGACTTATATTATTGAAAGAATTATTAACAAATTATTTACATAATTTTTATTAGCGTAGTTTAAATTTTTTTAAAAACATGTATCTTATAGGTACATTAATAGTCCATAGTATACCAAGGTTGAATGATAGTAACAAATGTGGACAGGTATTTCGGCAGCGGAAACAGCTGTCGCGCACATGAATTAAGGTGTCGGTTCTGTACGGGAGGGGACACTAATCGAAAAATTCAAGGACAGTATAATGATTCAAGTGATATTTACGTGGGAAAAATCCTACACCTGAAAATTTTTTTTTCTCTATTATAGAAAATTACAAAGAAAATAATTTATGTATTAGATTTTTTACTAGGACTCGAGTTATTTCTAATATAAATTTAATATAAATGTAGTACGTATCTTCATTCTTATATTCATTATTCGTAATATTATAATTCGATGTAATGTACTGAATAAATATTGCTTAATAATAATAATTACAATAATAAATATTACTTAATAATAATATTACAGAATAAATATTACTTACTAATAATAATTACAATAATAATATTGATTTATGTAATAATACAATTAAAAGTTACTATAAAATTGAAATAATTAATGTATAAATTATAGTTTAAATACCAATGTAATTTGATGCTATAAATATAGCATCGAACGTTAAAATCACCAGAGATTTCAATGCTTGCACGCTAAAGAGCGTAAAGCGGAGAAGTTTCCGGAGACTTCAATATTGCGGCTCTACGACGCACTTTTTCTGCACTTTTTCTGCTTATAATTAGCATATTCTATGAATCATATTTATTCCTAATTACATAGCGGAAAAAAACTATCTATCACAAATTTTTAAATTCAATACTATAAAGTCGTCACACATATTCATTCGGAAAATAAATAAATCATTTGCAATCACTTTAGTTATACGTATCATAAACCCACTCTAAGATTGCTTTCCATATTCATAATAACTTTGAAATGTTTATCCGACACGGTTTCGCAATATCGGCAATCTGCCTTGATACCTGCATATTTGGTTAAAGCTCGCCCACAACGCGATGAGCTCGATGGATAGGCAGAGCCTTGAGCTCATTTTCATTGCATAATAGTCATAATACTTAATGTATTAAACTGCAGTTATTAAGTTAATATTAACTATCCGGCAATTCATTATTATGCATCTTTTAAATATTCTCTCTCTCTCTCTCTCGATGCCATCAATGATTTTGTAAAATTATTTTTATTATGTTGGAGAATATTCCATTGCTAAATTATCAAAATTTTTACTGATCAATTCAAAACAGTAATTGCTTTAGATTCATTATTTTTCTGTTTGGTTTTATATAAAATTAGTATAAAAAAAATATATAATACAAAGTTCATTAAACGGCAAGATTTATGATAAAAAACAAAAGATGTATGTATCTCGAGAGGAACGATATATCTAAAATGCTGTGTATTTCAAACTTTTGAGAAAGTATGTATATTATAATGTATGTACATCAGATTCGAAATTAAATCAAAAGTAAATTGATAGATACATAAAACTAATTCTCATTGTTTTTTAACTTTATTTAATAGCAAATACGTTGCTTTATACTCTGTTTTTCATTCGCTCTAATGGAGGTAACCATTGCAGGCGCCTGCACCCTTGAACATCCGTCAACGTAACCGTCGCGGGATTTCTTCATGCGAAAAAATGGCACCATTTTTTGTGGTTAAAGTAATTTAAACTTGATATTTATTCAAATATAATAAAATTGTGTAATCAAGATATTTTTTTATTATAACACCTAAAAAAATCCAAGATCGATGTAACGAAGCAAGAGCGATATGTAAGAATAAATTCTTAATGAACTTTGTATTATATATTTTTTTCATACTAATTTCATATAAAACCAAACAAAAAAAGAATGAATCTAAAGCAATTACTGTTTTGAGTCAATCAGTAAAAATTTTGATAATTTAGCAATGGAATATTCTATGTAAGAATAAATTCTGTAAATGTGTGAATTAGAATTTTGCGACGATTTAATATTTGAATATTTTAGTTCTCTAATTTTTTATAACAAATTTTCATAATTACAAAACTATTACATAGTTATGTAATAAAACTATTACATAGTTATGTAATAGTTTTGTAATTATGAAAATTTATTATAAAAAATTAGAGAACTAAAATATTCACATATTAAACCGTCGCAAAATTTTAATTCACACATTTACAGAATTTATTCTTACATATCGCTTTTGCTTCGTTACATCGATCTTGGATTTTCTTAGGTGTTACTTATAATAAAAAAAAATATCTTGATTACACAATTTGTATCCTATGTAATTTAATTCGTATAGTTATACGAATTAAATTACATAGGATATAAATTAAACAAGCGTGCAAGTTAATCATATTAATATTTGCATTACAAACAAATATCCATTTTCACCAATGTAGATTAACCTCGGTTTAACTTACTTTTTATCTTTTTCTAGTGCTGCGAATTAGAAAAAGATAAAAAGTGAACCAAGATTAAAATTAATTTATATTAATAGATTAAAAACATGCATCATAATTTGCTAAATCAATATAATTTTCAAGAAATTTCACAATTAAAAAAATATCCCGCAAAATTCGAAATTCAATTATTTCGATGGCAAAGATCTAATTGTAAGCTTCTTGAAATGTAATAGCAGTTGCAATAAATGATTTCTCACCTGCTGCACCTTTTCCGAATCTTCTGCGAATAATTCCAAAATTACTTGCGGTGCGTTTTAACAGCAAGAAATTCCCTTCTTTCCGTCGCACGTTCGCCAGCTTTAAGGACGAACGTGTCGAAAAAAGTGTCGAATCGCCGAAGGAAAGCTGCAAGATAGCGCGATCAATCAATCCGGTCAATCATCTGATCTCTCAGCTGCGACGGATCGCCGGCGATTTTATCGAGTGTCGAAAACGCGTCCTCGCCGGCCACGGAATCCACCTTCCGTACGTCGACATTCCAAATGGATTGCTACTTTTTGCTACCGCTTCTGTATATTTGCCACTCTCTTGAGAATTTCACGATATTCGTGTCTTTACCTCGTATATAAACACGGATGAGCTTCCCGATCGAACAACTTTAGCGACCACACCGTGAGAGCCGCAATTATCAATAAACCCCTTCTCTCGATCAGCTGAATCGTTGGCACAGGCGACTTCGCGTGCGCGCGGCACCCTTCAAACGCCGCGACTTTTTTGAATGACACTCTCTTCGCGCGCGATAGGTGTCCTCGGAGTCGTTCGAAATTTTCAAGAGTCGTCTCAATCGGAATCTCGATCATGCGGGGAAAGATCGTCAAAAGTTGCGCGTACGACTTCTCTTTTTAACTTTTTTTTTCTTTATTTAATCGTTAGAGAATAGAGTGCTGTTTAATAAATAAATGTGTCGGTTGTATTGTATCGTGATAGTGACATACTACAAGGAAGCCTATTATTTCGATCGAGTCGTTGTTGTCCGCGTCGCGAGTGCATATCTTTCATCCATCCTTTATTCCTCGTTTCTCGTTCCTTGGTTTTTCCCGGCCACGTTTCTCTCTGTCCTCTCAATTATGACACTGCACTGCACCTGTCAGGCCCGCACGGTTCTCCATGAGTCCCCCGGTTGAACGGAGAACGGACGGCGAAAGAACGCGCCGCGGAAAAGAACTCCGTAACGATCGACGCGAGAAGCGAGACTGAACTGAACCTGAACTCAACAGCCGTTCCCGACTCACGGCGCGGCACTTCGTGTTTCCTCGTGGGGCGCGCGCACGCAACAGAAAGAGAGGGAAGAGAAGGAACGGCCGTGTTGGACGGAAATAAACGATCAAACCGCGAGAGAGAAAGCGAGTGAGAGAGGAATGGTTACGTTGAACGGAGATAAAACGTACGAAAGACAGAAAGAGAGAGAGAGCGAGAGAGGATAGGGGGGGAGTAATTTTGAAGACTCGAGAAGAAAAGAGACAGCGAGTTCGGGGCGATCGAAAACTGGTGGGAGTGATAGGCGGAGGAAGTTCTGCATGAGAGCCACTTTTCAAAGAGAGGAAACGAGAGATATTAAGAAAGAAGGAGAGAGACAATTGTGTGTTCTACGTAGAGTATGTTTGTGGAATAGAAAGAGGAAGCGAAAAGGGAATGCGAGAGTGAGAAGAGACATGGGAGAAGGATAGAGGAACAGCTACACCGCTGCATCGCTGCGACCGGTACGTAAACGACCGAGATAGATGATTGCCGATAAGACAGAGATGGAGCACTATATAAAGGTTGAAAGAGCGAGAAAGAGAAGAGTGTGGGCATCTACGTAAGGGGGGGATGGAAAAAGGAAGAGGGAGAGAGAGAGGGGGGTGCAGAAAGGAAGAAGGAAGAGAAGATTGCATCTCTCTGTTTCTCGTTCGATTAGCGGACGTCACGCAGCTACGGTCGCGCGAAAAGATGCTGCGGACTTGAGGTGAGAGGCTAGAACGAAAGCGAGATAGGCGATGGAGGAAGACAGAATGAAATTACGTCATCGTTTGAATTGGTCGTATCACTGCGATGATTCCTTCCCATGTAGTAGAGAAAAAAAAACTTCTTCCAATCATAAAATTACTCGCTTTTGTTAAAGATTCCTTAACTTAATTTCTTATCCTCAATCTCATTTGTTTCGAGCGAGTTCCAATCTTCATATCCGGCTGATAGCCAATAACTTCATGAAATTTGTGTACTTTATCTCATCTGCTCTCATTTTCGTCTCACTATTGTTATTGACAGGTACCGATAAGATAGTTTTTATAAAATAAACTAGTCCGCACTTTGATAACATAACTTAATTTTTGGTCCTGAATAATGATCTTATAACCAGAGAATATTATTTTCTATCCGCCTAAATTTATAAGAAAAGCGAAATAATTCGAAATATTACACCTCTAAGTTTCAATCTTAAATTCAAGAATATTTTAAACCTTTTTTGTAATCAAGTTTTCAAAAATGAAATTTTTTCAGTACATAACAATGAATATGATTTGATTAGATTTTATAAAAAATTTTATTTTAAACGATTTATAATATTCATTAGGTTTTAGAATAGACTCTTATTATAAATACATTTTAAATAGTTTTATAAATATTTTAAAATTTAGAAACACAAATGTGTTGTTTCCCTGATCCAAGTTGCTGTCATATTGCCGGTCGTCTGTTTTACCGACAAAAATATCATTTTTGTCAGTTACCACCGACGAGATATTCTTAAAGATCGACACCCTTACGGGACTTAGCGTGGCAGGTTTAGTAATTGCTAAAATTTAAGCAATTAGCCAATAATATAACATTAATTTTATGATTTATTAATAGATCAATGTTTTTTAGACATGTACATTGTAATTCATGTGTATTATATCTTGCTAATAGTTAATTTTATTTAAAACTGCATTTTAGATCGGAAGAGCACAC
>NW_012027435.1:31823-32761 GCF_000956235.1 Wasmannia auropunctata
TTATAAGTATTCATACTTATTTATAAAGCATTTATATAATAAAAATTATGATCTTAATATAATGTATTATTCAAATAAATTGCAAATTTATGTCAAAAGTTGATAACATTGACACTTTGCAATTACCTCTGGGCCCACCGGGCCCATTTGCTGGCACGAAAATTTGCCCAGGGCTGTCGGTCTTTAAGAGTATCTCGTCGGTGTAGTTATTAATTACTTCGTATTAATCGCATAGAATAAAATTTCCTTTTCCACGATTAAAACACACATGCTAATTAATGTATCTGGCGCATTTGGTACCAAAAACTCTCTGGTGCCTCTGGTGCATTTTGCACCAAAAACGGGAAAAAATGAAATAATTACAGATTTCGTTATTTTAACTTCAACATGGCGACTAATGCTGTCAATTTACCAAAACGTTTATTACGAAAAAGTTAGGCAGGTTATATGCTCGAAATGAAGGCATGCCAGATGTACAATAAACAAATGAATATATGTGAGTCGTTAGAATTAAGTATAGAAGCCTAAATAAAAATATATTGGTAACCGACAAATTTGTGTACATGAAGAGTGAGATATATTGATGTGGCAATAAAACATGATACATCACTTATACACACTACTACATCAATATCACACGCATACATACTCACAAATTGTCGGTAAAACAGCGGATTTTTGGAGTTTGATTTAGGGTTTAGGATCCTCTTTGCGATTCTGAAAGGTCGAAAAAATTTGCACGAGTAAATTTTGGAAGGTTGAAAAAATTTGCACGAGTATTGTCGATAAAACAGACTCTTCGATGTCAGTGGTATCTCTAAATGAATTTCATACAATATTTTTTGTCTCACTCAAACACGTGCAATGTCCTTATCTAATTTATTGAAGTGCCATCTGTTGCAAAATCCAGCACTTATTGCTAAGATCGGAAGAGCACA
>NW_012027435.1:32781-33855 GCF_000956235.1 Wasmannia auropunctata
TTTTTTAATTTTTTGTCGTTTTTACATAAAAAAAATAGCTCGCCCCATTACATTTTATGTTTATTTCAATCCTGTAAAAACGATTTTAATTCCGTTCAGTATTTTTATCATTCCAACTGCAAATGTCGGTATTCCGGCATCCCCTTAAGGCGATCCTAAAGTCGTCTGTTTTATCGATCAAACGCAATTATTTTCCAAAACAAAATAAAGATAATTAAAGGCAACAGATTAAAAAATCCTTCTTTATAATTAAAGTATAGGCATCAATGTAGTTCCGGTTGGTAGAGGTTATGCTGAGAACGCAAACAATTTATGAAATGAGCTGTCACATGTGCCAATATTTGCTTCGTACAACAATTTGGCAGTTTGTTGATACAAAATGATACCAGCCGGAACTACAAATTACATGTGCAAACAATGTTGAGTTCATAAAATTAGGCTTGGATGTCTAATAAAAAAGATGTATGTCCTTGAAAATTTGTTACGATGTGTGCGTGAGATATCGATATGGTAGTAAACATGAACACATCACCACACACTACTACGTCAATATCGCACGCATACATCGTAACAAATTTTCAAGAATATACATCTTTTTTATTAGGCATTCAAGCCTAATTTTATGAACTCAACATTGTTTGTACATGTAATTCGTAGTTTCGGCTGATATTTTGTACCAACAAACTGCCAAATTGTTGTACGAAGCAAATATTGGCACATGTGACAGCTTATTTCATAAATTTTTTGCGTTCTCAGCATAATCTCTATCAGCCGGAACTACATTGATGCCTATACTTTAATTGTGGAGAAGGATTTTTTAATCTGTTCCCACATAACACATAGATGTAACAAGGATGCAATTTGGATGTTCGGTACAGGTCCTGAGGACATCCTCAATATGTCCGTCGGATGTCCTGTGTATTATACATCCGATGGACGTACAAGGGATGTCCTATGTTCCACTCTAAGGACATCCTATGTACATACTCAAAATGTCCGCACCGGACGTAATACAGGCATAATTAGGACACATTATCCCAAGTAGCACATATTCAGATCGGAAGAGCACACGTC
>NW_012027435.1:34511-34994 GCF_000956235.1 Wasmannia auropunctata
TATACAATACTTAAAAAATATATACTTTTATTTTTAATAAATGTCTTTTAATCTTTTAATATTAGTATTACAATATTAATATAATAATATTGTAAATGAACAATTTTTTTAATGAAAAATTGCGTTATAAATGTTGATTTTTTTAAAGTAAAATATCGGATATCAATTTCGATATTGTTGCAAAAAAATGAAACATTTGAAAGAGTTATGTAGGTTCGGTTTCCCCGGTCTGCTGCTGCATAAGTTAACAATTCTAAAATTTCAAAAATTCATAACTGGAAAATTTTAGGTGCATTAATTGGCACTAACGCAAATTAAGACACATATATTTTTTTGTCTCTAGAATTATCAAACAAATTGACATCAAAATCCGAGATACATTTCGTAATATCGCTCCTTTATTAAACGTCGCTCATTATATTTAATTATTATAAGAATATACGTAAAAATTACTGAAATAAGAGTACTAAAATATCTTGACAG
>NW_012027435.1:35014-37851 GCF_000956235.1 Wasmannia auropunctata
CGAATAATACAAAGCCTTTTGAGCTACGATTGAAAGCGTAGAAAAAAAGATATCCACTGAACTGTAATTTGTGGTAATTCGTACGCATAACCAAAATACGGAATGGTAAAACCAGCAAAAATTGCGTCTAGCAATAAGTGCTGGATTTTGCAACAGATGGCACTTCAATAAATTAGATAAGGACAATGTACGTGTTTGACTGAGACAGAAGATATTATAAGAAGTTCATTTAAAGGTATGTACCATTGAAATTGAACAGACCATTTTATCGACTTCGTGCAAATTTTTCAGACCTTCCGGCATCGCCTTAAGAACAAGTTAAGCCATTTGCTCCTAGAACCATATCATTCCATTTCAAAATGTG
The DNA here is from genome assembly GCF_000956235.1 of Wasmannia auropunctata. NCBI lineage: Eukaryota > Metazoa > Arthropoda > Insecta > Hymenoptera > Formicidae > Wasmannia > Wasmannia auropunctata. The sequence continues at coordinate 35,379 of NW_012027435.1, forward strand.
TTACTCTGAAAATGCTATGAAAATGCTGTGGAAATTGTTGCTAAGTTGCCTTAAACGAATAAAATTTTTTCAAAAGCAAAAGTTTTCCATCGATAGAATTAATATAATCAATACAATCATTTTGCTGACAACAGAATGAGCAACAGTTGTTCTCAGTCAGTTTGCTCTGAATATTGACAAAATAAAATGTCTCAAAAATGCTCACGTTGCTGAATACATATCAGTGAATATTCCATTTTTAATATTATCATAGCAACTACAGGAAAATTCGAAAGCATGATTGTCTATCAAGGTTATTATTATAACTCGTTATTATAATTAATTAACTTATAATTTGTATAATTTAATTTCATAATTTATAATTTATTAGTATAATTTAACGGAGTTACTATTAAGGAAAAGATTGACGTTTAATTAAGTCACTCAACTTTCTATATTATTTATTTTTAATCTTTTATATAATCTTTTTTATAACATTTTTTTATATGCGCAAATAAATACGCATAAATATTATACATGCATATAAATAGAAAATTATTTTATTGAAGAAAAGTAAGTAGTAATATACAATTTAATTTCGTTTTCAAATATATATTTATAATTTATAAGTAATATTGTGATTAAATTTAATAAAATCTCTTCATTATTTTAATAAATATAACTAAAAAAATATATTTAAAATTTACGTAGAAATATTATTAGCCAAACCTTATAGCCTTGACTGTTGAAGACGTTTCTTTATTTAATTATATTATTCACTTATTAGCGGTCTAATTTACTTGATTATTGCTTATTATATGTATAATTTAATAATAAACAACAAGAAAATAATTTACTATAAGAAAGAAATAAAAAATAGAAAATACATCTTTCTTTTTTGGCTGCATATACTTTCTAAGAAAAATGATTTTTGAATAAAGACATTGGGTAGGTCTGTTTCAATATACCTGTCAAGATTGATTTTGTCAGTAAAATAATAACGTAAATATTATATACGACATTTAAATTTGTTTACATAACACAATGTACTTATTATGAAATTACTTTCTTCGTTAGTATTTGATGATCTTTTGAGACGGTAAGCTCGGAATTTGCCGAATGTATACTGGTGGGCACTTGTTTCAACAATAACAATTCATGGTGACATGTTAATTGCAGTTAATTGTAACAAAACAAGTAAGTTTCAATCTACAGAATGATAATCATCAGAAAGAAGATTTATCAGTTTTTAACCATCATTACTATAAATCTGATACTTGACTTTTTTAGAGAATACAGTAAAATTGCGATATATTAACTATTATTATTAACAATGTGTATATTGAAGAAGAAATTGATATGGTAAGTTTTAATTCGAATATTATGTACAAAATATATGGGAAATCATGGTACCAAAAAGAAAATAATTTAATTTATCATACGAAAACAAATTAAAATGAAACTTTTTTTTGTTTGAGATTTTGTTTTCAACAAAATTAAATTTGAATATTTTGTCGGGTAAGCATGCATTTGACTAACAATAAGTAATATTTGATTCAACAAATCTTATTAAACTTGACTATTTGTGTCCCTGTTTGTAAACATGTGTTAAATTTTCGAAAAATTGAATATTTGAAATACTTTACATCCGTTTTTTAAATTGCTGAGACTATTGTGTGCAATTACGTTTACCATCATTACACTAATTTTTTTGCTGAATATCATCTTGCAAAGAAAAGTAACAAATCTTTTCGTTTGCTCATTCATTATATCGAACGAAAGAAAATATTTGTCACAATATTATTACATTCGTTCTGTAATTGACTTCTTGCTCTCTATCCTTAATATTCCTATAGATCTTTCTAAAACGAAACATAATGAAAATTTAAAATCATCTACCGGAGATTTTTCTTTTTACTGTAGCGCTGAAGATTTTTACTCAAAATTCGGAGAAGTGACAAACAATAATATAGCGAAAATGAGAATATTTTTAACATTCTTTAATGAAACTACAAATTATTAATCGAGTATAAAGCTGCTATACGTTGTGATGTTTTACAAACGTAAACAGAGATAATTAATGGAATCTATTCAGGCAAATATTATTAAGCAAGTGCATATTAAAATTTTAATTTTTTTAAATCAAATTTCTATATGAAACATTTAATTGTGCACTTTTGATTTATCTTTGTGTTAGAAATCGTACCTCTTTTAGTTTTTTAATATATTTTTAAATATATTTTTAATATATTCGATTTAGTATATTTAGTATTTTTAATATATTTGATATACCGATTTTTAATATATTCTACAAGATGTCCAGTGATAATCGTATCATCTTTTGTGAGCAACTAAAGCGTATTAACCCTTACTTGCCACACTTCTGTGGCGTGACGTGCTTGACACACTGGGGTAGATATAGTACATATATGTACAATTTTTCTCAGGGTTACATACTTCAAATTAACAAAAAGTGGGCCTGGGGTGTGTTACA
>NW_012027435.1:37871-38384 GCF_000956235.1 Wasmannia auropunctata
AATTAATGTCTCGTTTATGATTGCGAATTTCGCAAAATGGTAGAGGACTTTTCGATTCAGTTTAGTCCGTTCAACCTACCTATGAACGATGATACACCTATTATGAGACACCCTGTATATGTATACTTATATATACACATAATTATAATTGAAATAAAGTTGATTTAAGTATTATTTTCTTTTTTTATTTATTTAATATCACTTGAAGATAATTAAAGTATATACATGGAAAATCTATATTAATTTATTAAGTCAATTAAATTTTATCAACATTATCATACTTCTTTTATATGTACAAGTATCTCTTTGTTGTATGATATGGAAATTTTAATTAAAAAAAGGATGGACCATTCGTTACGAATCAATAATCATGCTTATATCATGCTCAAGAATTGGTCTGATAATGACATCTACAATTCAATCATTCAACTATGATGCAGTCACAGTACGATTTTTTATACGATTTTTTGCGCAGAACTATGCTCAAGTAATTTAAAGTGGGAGAATATAAAA
>NW_012027436.1:0-801 GCF_000956235.1 Wasmannia auropunctata
GCGAGTCTCAAATTTTCGCGTCGCGAGCGATCCGTTACCGAAAGATACGATTGGCGGAAGTATCGAATCGCGTATCGAAGAGTTCTTGCAATATCCTCCCTCGCGGGGACACGGCCACCCTTTTATACTCGGCCGCAGTTCGTGAAACTTCCATGCCCCTCTTGAGACCCTCGTCGTTGAAAACGACAAGTCACGGCCGCAGTTAGGGCGAAAACAACGGGGATTGCTCACTTTGATGTTTGCAAAGCGAGCACGCTTACAAATAATGCTTACCGACGTGTCCTTTTCCCTGCCTTGGACATACAGAGTGAGTTTACGAAAATACGAGGGGAAAGGACTCGTCGGTTAGCTGACTTGCTTGAAATAAAAAAAAAGTGAATTTTTTATGAAGATTAACAAGGTAACGAGGCGTTTTATTGCAATTTCAAACAATATATATAATTTATCTTAATATATATTTTCGGAAAATTTAAGTTCTAAACACAAATGAAAATAAAACAGAACACATTAAATCAAAATTAAACAAAACAAAATATAATTAAAATAAAAACTTAGTCTTTTTTGTTATATTGTTTTGAGGTAAATATTGATAACAACGGACCCAGCCCCAATGGCCTTGACCTTCATGTATGTTGTCAAGGACCCTGAGTGACTATCAAGAGATATTAGTCGTCGCTCGTTATTCGTTAAAAAGTTATTCACAAAAAAAGTAACAAAAAAAATAATCCCAAGGGGGGGGTTGGGGGGGGCGAAGCCAGTAGGTAGTATGAACGCAGGTGTGGAGGGGGGTGCAGGGGGGAG
>NW_012027436.1:2859-4661 GCF_000956235.1 Wasmannia auropunctata
GACGTGTGCTCTTCCGATCTACTGGCATATATGATGTATCAGTTTTTGTAACAATTTGATACAAATAAATATGGGAAGACAATTCTCCTGATGGTTTTTAAAATTTTTTTACTAATGATCCCGTTCCATCTAAGCAAATATATTTTGAATTTTGGACGTAAATAGCAGCTTGTTCCAATGTCCAATAATGCACATAGAATGGATTTAACCCAATCGCATGTATTTGTCCTGGGTGCCGGTTGTACTTCATATTTTGCAAATTTTGAAGTGGATCAGCAGTATTAAGTGCCAAATTAATTTTTTCGCGCTCTTGTTTTGCTTTTGATAGTTAGGTAAATGCGCGGTTTCTGGATCGCCGAATTCCATTATTTTATTCGCTTTATTTCGGCGCCAAATGCATGGTAGAATATTTCCTTCAAACATTTTATCGGAAATTTCTGCGTTTTTCTTTTAAATGTCGCTTTTTTTTATGTTGTAAAATTTTCGATAACGCATTCCATAATAACATCTTTTGATAGTATCGGCTTATTTGCAATCATTCCGGAAAAACTGCAATTGCATTCCGAACAACTGGCAATAATTTTTAAAAAAATTCCGGAATTGGACATTTTGCAGCGTTTAAATGATAACGCACATGGTATGCGTATTTGCTACCACAATTGTTCGAATAAAACGTCTGTCCAAATTCTTCGAAATAGGACATTATCGCTTCTTCCTGATAGTTGTTTGTCCGAATATTCTACTTCCTCAGGATCCATAGCTAACCATGTTTTAAATGGCAAAATCAATTGCAATTCTATTTTTTCATTATTGCAAGAATCATTTAATGTACTTCTGAAATATTTAAAAAAGAATTTGAAAACTTTTCAATATTGTGATAGTTAAGAAATTTGTTCGAAATTTCGTAATCTGTTTCCCTGTAAAATAGTATAAATATATTTTGGTGACAATTTTTTGCCAGTTTCATTTAGAAAATTATTACTAAGGTCTTCATATACTTTTGAACTAGGTATAAGGTTTTCCAGAAGAATCTGAAAGAACTTTATATTTGTCTAATAAAATTAAATTTAAATTTGAAATGCATGTTGAGCCATGTTTAAAAAATTAATATATTTTTTAATTATGTGTATTGTCACGCGCTCGGCGAGGTTCGAGGTTCGCGCGAGCGCGGATCAAAAACCGGAACGGGAAATCGCAAGCGATTTCGGGAGGGAAGGTGTTAGCCCTCTTATGTAGGTCCCTTCGGCGATTGACAGGGAGTCACGACGCGAGAGTTGGGCGCCAGACGTGCTCGGGGGCAACGTCGTTCGCGAAACTCAAAGCAAACGCGATAGCGCGAAAAAGATACTTGTATTCAACGATACTCAGGATCCCAAAACGAATGCTTCTCCCGAGGTCGATCACGTGAGGGCCGGCTGGCTCTACCTAACGACAGAGGGGCAGGGCGGAAACGGAGGGCGAGTTACGTGATTTTTGACGGGATGGTGGTGAGCGGGCGAAAGAATGCGTACGCCAAAAGTAAAGTAAGAAAGAACACTTTAATAAACGCTTGGTACGGCGATATCAAATGCTCGAGAAAAGATAATTAACAAAAAAAGAAAAATAAAGAAAAGAATAGAATTGGCGATATACGACCGAAAATAATCTAGTAAATTCTTTAAAAAGAAAAATTTCTGATAAACGAAAACGCAGTAACAATCACAAGTTCAGTCTGATACCTCGGTCGCAGAGGAATACGTCGGCCCACGCACCGGCGCGGTTAACGAGCGCATGCGCGCGCCCGGATCGGCAACCGGAAAGAG
>NW_012027436.1:5837-6499 GCF_000956235.1 Wasmannia auropunctata
CAACGATACCGGACCCGTAAACGCCGCTCCCGATGTCGATCGCACGAGGGCCGGCCGGCTCCGCCTAACGGCAGAGGGGCAGGGCGAGGAAAAAGGGCGATGGGGTGGCGCGGGGCGGGCGAAAGAATTCGTACTCCAACGGATTAATAGTAACAAAATAATAACAGATTTATTGGCCGTTCGGAACGGCGATGATAAACGGTGAAAAAAAAAGAAACAGAAGATAATAGCGTAAGAATGTCGGTTCGGTAAGAAAGATAGTACAGGACGCGATTGATCCCGCGCGCGGGGAGTCCGGCAGCGAGATACCGCTCCCACGTAGTAAAAGAAAAAAAGACACGAAACCGACATAAACTTCGGCCGGAACGAAAAGAAACGCGTATGAAACGCGACGGCGCGATAATACAATAAAGTACGGGGCTCGGTACGACGCGAGTACCGAGGTCTAACGACCACAATTAGTTACGCGAAAGTCAATCGTAAATTGACGCGTCCGATACGTGTATGACGACGACGTTGACAGAAAATTAACACACCGATACGCAAGGAAATCACGCGCACGGTCACGCTACGGCGCGACGCGCGACCTCGTGATTCCGCGTACTCACTCGCACTTACTCTAACGCTCGCGCTCTCGGGCGCGAGGGCTTTGCGGCGAACTA
>NW_012027436.1:6519-7580 GCF_000956235.1 Wasmannia auropunctata
GAGATGTGTATAAGAGACAGATGGTAGAGTCGAAGGGTACATCCATCTTTTATCTTTTTCTCGCATGCGCGATTGAACAAGGATGCAGATGGGCGACTCGTTTTCTGTCTCTTTTTATGTGCTCACGCATTCTTAGCTGGCTCCTCTACACCTTGGATCCGCCGCACGTCACGCCGCTATGTTCACGCACACTACTACGCCCGCGGTTCACTGATGTGCGCCCGTCTAAAGAACGGCACCGATTGGATTAGCTTAACTAAAGGAATAACTGCATAATTAAGAATTGTACAAAAAAAAGGCTTAAGAGTTTTTGACTCAATTTTTTATCAGGAATAGCGCTATATACTTAGTGGTCGTAATTTAAGTTACACCCTGTATATATATATGATAATATCAACACCATAATGCGAACAGAAAAAATGATGCACAAACTATGATTTTAGACAATTAATGTAAAACAAATTTAACTCAAATCACTTGGTGATAACCCACTAAAACATTTATGCAATTAATAACATTAATTACTTTAATAAATTATTACTTATATATTCTCTGAGATTACTCACGATAGATTTCTGAGAATGAAGTAGTACTGTGGTACTACTAAATAGTAGTAACAGAATTGTTATGATCTGTTTAGACTGATCACTGCGAATCACGTCCCTTGCAAGATCTTTAATCAAGAAATATATATTTAACAATATATCTCTAATCTGTTTTTTTGTACTACTATATCAATCGATATATGAATTGCAATAACCTCATCGACGTGAGAATGAACTGCACATGTCGTTAGGCAAACGTGACGTCTGGCTTAGAACAAGAAATTACATAATAAGCGCCACGCGTATCAAATGCGATGCGTGTGGTCTATTCCATATGTCGATCTTCCATGGTATAAAAAAAAACTAGCAAGGACCTATCGCACTACTGCAGCGCCACCGGCTCACCGATAAAACGGTCTTCTGAACTTGCTTATCAAGACCTCGGAATTTTTAACTCTGTTTTTCTCACAATCGCTTGAGTAATGCGTTTATTCGTTTAATACTTAATAATATACT
>NW_012027437.1:0-1824 GCF_000956235.1 Wasmannia auropunctata
GATTAAAATTCTGCATGACTTCTCGTTCTGCTGTGTTATTTACGACTTTAAGAGGATGCTATAGTCGTCTGTTTTACCGATAAAAATACTATTTTTGTTGGTTACTAATTACTTCGTATTAATCGCATAGAATAAAATTTCCTTTTCCACGATTAAAACACACATGCTAATGTATCTGGCTCTGATGCATTTTGCACAAAAAACGGGAAAAAATGAAATAATTACAGATTTCGTTATCCATTTTGACCTCAACATGGCGACTAATGCTATCAATTTACCAAAACGTTTATTTCGTGGGAAAGTTAGGCAGGTTATATGCCCGAAATGAAGGCAGAGCCAGATGTACAATAAAGAAATGAATATATGTGAGTCGTTAAAATTTAAGTATAGAAGTCTAAATAAAGATATATTGGTAACCGACAAATTTGTGTATATGTATGCGTGAGATATATTGATGTGGTAATAAACATGACACGTCACTACACACTATTACATCAATATCGCAACATGCTCACAAATTGTCGGTAAAACAGCGGATTTTTTGAGTTTGATCTAGGGTTTAGGATCCTCTTAAGCATTTTCACAAATTCCATATCAATTTTATATCAAATTTATTGAAGCTGCAATTACTTTTTTAGAGAAAGTTTAGGAGAAAAATGTCTATTCGTCGTAGTTTTGAATTATAAATTTTTCATGCACTAAATTTCAAAAATATAAATCATAAATCTATACTAATTGTAAAATAAAATTTAAAAAAATTTTTAATTAAATTGATTGCATAATTTTCTCAGGTGTTTTTCTCTTTTTCTTTCTTTTTCTGAAGCACATTATAGAAATATTGCCATTTAATATTTGCAAAAAAAGAAACTTGAACTTTACAAAGTGTTCCGAGAATTAACTTAAAAACTTCAAGTTTGATGTGCCACGTCTTCCCGTTGTCCGATCGAGCTCAACTTTCACACTATTTAATTTTTTCACCAAATGGAACAACTATAGGGGGCGTGGTGAAAAAAATTCAAAAGTTAAAAATAAGGTCCACCTTACTGTATATGTATAAAATTCTTAATAATACCTTTTCAATAAGATTTGGTTCTATAGGAGCTGGAAGTATATTTGAATTTACATAAAGTAAACCAGCTAAATATCCAACTCTTCCATATAGTAATTCATCAGGGATACTATTATGTTTGTCCAAAACATGAATAGATAAGGATTTTAATCTATAAGTTTAAAAAACAAAGTTTTTGTTTATTTCGTATAACAATGTTTTTAATCTAAAATAATTGTTTATTAAAATAAACACAATTTAGATTATACTATAAATTTTATTTCTTGAAAATAAAAGCATTTTTAATAAAAAATCTAATAAAATAAAATTATTTTTATTTCAAATTAATATTAATATTTATTACTTTTATTATTGTGTGTGTGCCGATAATTTGAACCATTTTATTACTAGTTTATATTAGTTATAAAAATATTTGTATTACTCAATATAATATTAAAGCAGTAATAATTATGATATGATATATTCAATTTTTTGAAAATAAAGAAAATAAAAAATTAAAACTTAAGTTTAAGACTGATATTCATAGTCAATTCTTATTTTATGGCGATCCTAAAATCGTCCGTTTTATCGGCCGAACGTGATTATTTTCTGTGACAAAATAAACATACTTAAAGGCAATAGATTTAAAAATCCTTCTCCACGATTAAAGTATAAGCATCAATGTAGTTCCGGCTGGTAGAGATTATGCTGAGAACGAAAAAAATTTAAGAAATTTAGATCTCCGTTACCTTTTCTTAGTCCAACATGGCGTCTAG
>NW_012027437.1:2345-3192 GCF_000956235.1 Wasmannia auropunctata
ATGGCAGGTTTTATTTAAAAAATTTGAAGTGACCTTTCCCTGACCTTAACAGCGCCACCCAAGGTCACACCAATGATACCATTTTATGTCCCCTTTGAAGTCAAACAATTTTTGTTTAAAACATTTTTCCATATCTAAAGCTGTTTCCGAGATTTTAGACCTGGGTGAGACTTTACAGTAGTATAGTATATTAGAGTATATTAGAAACACCCTGTATATTAGAGTGAACTTTAGCTATACTTGGTGAAAAATTTTTTTCAAATTTTTTTTATGATACCCCCTAAAGTTGTCCCTTTGGTGAAAAAAAAATTATGTAAAAGTTGAGCTTGAGCGGACAATGGGAAGACGTGGCACAATCCTATTAAAATTGAAACAAATATTTTTTTCACAAAAACTGGGAAAATCCGATAAAAAGACTTCTGAATAAAGATCAAATGATTTTCTTAGTAAATGTTGACCATGATAGTATGTTTTTTAATAAATATGTATATTTAATTCGTATTTTAACAAAATATATCGTATTTTTATATTTATAAGCAAGTAGGAAAATAAAGATATCAATATATTGTTTGCATCTACATATTTTATAATCTATTGTAATATTTAAATAATAAATCTATTGTAATTTTACAAATTCTTAATAAGAGTAGATTTATGGACATTTGAATACGGAGTTCTATAATGTGACACAATATGAAAAATGAATTATTTTTTCTCTTCATTTCTCGACAAAATTTGATTAAAATTCTGCATGACTTCTCGTTCTGCTGTGTTATTTACGACTTTAAGAGGATGCTATAGTCGTCTGTTTTACCGATAAAAATACTATTTTTGTTGGTTACTAATT
>NW_012027437.1:6747-11362 GCF_000956235.1 Wasmannia auropunctata
AATATATGAATTTATAAATAAATAAATAAATAAATATAATATTATGTACAATAAAATTGCAAGTTTAAAAGTTTAAACGTGCCAAAGAATACCGTACACCTCTCGAACTTACTTTGATCGGTAAACACGTTCTTATTTTTTCGAGAATATTATCATTGTTTTGAAATATTGGACTACAATCTAGAGACTTTTCTCCACACAAACGGAATTTCTCGATTTTCTTGTCTTTGCGAGCCATATATGTTTGTATTTTTATCAAAACTAGGTAAAATAATATTAAGTACATTTATTAATAAATTAATTTATGTAACACTTTTTAACATTTTTCACAATTAACATTTATAATAAATAAATCAATTATTAATTTATATTTCATCCTCTTCCTCTTCCTCTTTCTCTTCCTCTTCCTCTTCCTCCGAAATAATGATTATTATAGTTATCACACATGTTAAATAAAAAATTAAAAAATCTCTTCGCTCTTTGGCGTTGTCCGCTTCTTTTACCTCTTGGTCTCCAACCTATGAAATAAAATAAATATTAATTATAATATTAAGTACATAAAAGTATATGCAATAACAATTTTAAATAAGCTACAAAAACTTTATACGTAAGTGTTATATATTACGTAACTTACGTTGATTTATATCGGCGGCATGCGGAGGAGCAGCGGTAGCCGTAGCAGAGTCACGTGGAGCCGGTGGAGCCCGCGGAGAAACGGCGGCGGCGGCGGCGACGGTATCGGTGGAGGCGGTACGCGCGGCGGCGGCGATAACGGCATGCGATGGAACAGCGACGGCGGGAATATGCGGAGGAGCAGCGGCGGCGACGGTACGCGTATGAGCAGCGGCGGCATGCGGAGGAGCAGCGTCGGAGGTTGTGATCTCCGTAAAATCTTTTATCCGTCTAGGATTTGCAGGACGATGGGGAGGAGACTTAAACAAGTCTATATTTAACTCCACATCTAACAAGTCCACATCCAGCATCTGCAATTGAAAAAATGTATATATAATAGAATTTTAAGTAAATTTAAATAAAAAATATATGTAAATATTGTATATACTTACGTCTTGTTCTTGCGTCATTCTGATGAGCAATTAGTGACACAGTGACACGACGTGATATTAACTTGTTATGATAATTAGAAAGCAGCAAAAGCTGGCATCGTCGATATATATTGATTATATGTACATATCAATATCAAATCACAATAATAAATATAACACAATAGTACAATAATAAATATTGTAAATTAAATATCAAATTAAGTATCATGATTTAATGTAACATTATGAAATCTTATTATTTAATCTAATATTTATTTTATTTATACATATATTATTAATACATATATGATGTACTTATTACTAAATAATAATAATGATAATGAGCATCTAACATAAAATTGCCACACTGATTTACATAAGATTCTCACTGATCCAGCGGTCTAATATTATGTTTATGCTCTGTTATGCATTTCATGTGCTAACAGCCTAATGGATAAATAAAATACAACGGAAATGAAATTTATTGATTTTTTGTGGTGTTGTTCAAGCAATTGAACAATATCGATATATATCGATAATGATTATCTTGTTGCGTTAAGCGTGCATTACGTGTTACATGTAATAGTGCAAAGAAAAGGAAGAGAAAAAGAAGAGATAAAAACAGTTGTAAATATACGGTAGCAAAGATTAATTATCAGTAAGTATAAGAAGACAATAATGTTAATAATTTAATAATAAATGTGAAATTTATATAATTTTACTTTTATATAATTTTATATAATTTGTGATCGTTTAATTGTGAATATTATTATTGCAGGCATTGATAAATAAAAATACGAGCAGAGCAGAGTAGAGCAGAGCAGCAGCAAAGAAAAACTTTAAAAACTTTTTGGTATGTTATATGAAAATATACTAAATATTATTTAAAGGTTTAGAAAATTTCAATTCCGCGTACGAATTGAAAATATGTTTATCGTCATTAATTAAAATTAGTTGTAATCTTTGTAAATTAATGTGCCAATAGTTATCACGTCACATTGAGTTTTATAATATTTCAATGTCGATGATTTTTTAAACTATATAAATATGACAGATGCAGACTTCAAAGTTAAATTTTGTTATATATTTTTTAAATATAATTTGTGATAATTTAAATGTGAATATTATTATTGCAGGCATTGATAAAATAAAAATACGAGCAGAGCAGAGTAGAGCAGAGCAGCAGCAAACAAAAACTTTAAAACTTTTTGGTAAGTTATATGAAAATATATGAAATATTATTCAAACATTTAGAAAATTTCAATTCCGCGTACGAATCGGATGTTTATCGCTATTAATTAAAACAAGTGGTGATCTTTATAAATTAATGTGCCAACAGCTATCACGTCACATTAAGTTTAAAACACAATGTTTTAAAAATGCACGAAATTTAAAATATCCCTGACTTTGATGTTGGTATATTAATTCACAAAGAGCATTATTTGTTCTATTGAGCAACAACTGGTTTGTACGCAAAATTAAAATTTTTAGAATTTTAGATAGTATCTAAAAAATATATTTTTATATAATAATTGTAATAATACGTAAATATTTTCATTTGCAGGCGGACGGTGATAAAAATATTAAGTGGCGCTGTATATATCAGCTGCCCTAAATCAAATATCAGCGCTGTACATCGGCTGCAATAAATTAAATATTGGCGCTTGTATTTCGGCTGCCTTATACGAATTTAGGTGCTGTCTTCGGCTGCCATAAATTAAATATAAAAGAATTAAGATTAAATTAATATTCTTAAATTTGTATATTTAAAAAATTAATAATTAAAATTATTAATTAATGGTTATTGAATTGTTCATTAATTTATTATTATTATTTTTTCAAAATTAATAACATTAATAACATTAATTAATTACATGATGCAAATCATATTTAAAGATGAATGTTTAAATAATAATCATATTGATTATTTTGGATTGTTATTAAAAAATTGTTCAGAATATCATCCACGTGAATCATGGAGAATCCATTGCCCTGATACGATTGAACCCGTTTCTGAAGATCAGGAACATATTCAAATATTGTATAGTTGTAATGATATAAAAACAAATATAAACGGACATTGGGTTTGCAGTTATTATAATACGAAAACAATTTATATTTATGATTCATTGAATTTAAAGTGGTTGCATGTGCATCATAAGATTTATCTTGAAAAATTATATCCATTTTACACTTTTGAGAAAAAATCAATACAGTTTCCAAAAGTTCAAGAACAATCTAATAAAAATGATAGTGGAGTTTTTGCAATTGCATTTGCAGTATCACTTTTATTCGGACTTCAACCAAATACAATTATGTATGATCATAGTTTAATGCGTCAACATTTAACACAAATATTTCAATCAAATAAAATAGAACATTTTCCTCGAATTATAAGACCTGCTGACCCAAAGCAATTGTTTTCTTTGGAAGAGGTACAAAAAAGAAAACTATTAGCTAAGAAGCAACGAAAATTTCGATTAGAAAAAAGAGAGGAAAAGAAAAGTACAAATAATATACAATCTGTTAATAATAATAATATTTTAACAAATTTTTCTAGTTTGTTAATGCATACAAATAATTTGCATATAAATAAATCAACAAATATTAATTGCAATATAACAGAAAGTACAACTACAATGAAAATAAATAATCAATTTGCACAATCTTTAAAGAAAATGTCTGATACAAATTTTGTTTCTAATATTTTACCTTTAAGTACGCATTATATACAAATAATTCTTAAAGGTGAGTGGTTAGAGGATATTTATATAGATTATTTTGGATCATTATTAAAAATTTTTTCAGAATATGAACCACGTGAATCATGGAAAATTCAATGTCCTGATAGAATTAAACCTGTTTCTAAAGACAAGAAACATATTCAGATATTACATAGTTGTAGCGACATGGCAACTAATTTAAATGGACATTGGGTTTGCAGCTATTATGATACTAAAATGATTTATATTTACGATTCATTAAATTTAAAATTTAATTACATGTGCACCATAAAATTTATCTTGAGAAATTATATCCTTTTTACCAATTTGATAAACATACAGTTTCCAACAGTCCAAAATCAATCTAATGGTTACGATTGTGATGTTTTTGCAATCGCATTTGCAGTTTCACTTTTTTATGATCTTCAACCAAATACAATTACATATAATCAGAATTTAATGCGTAAACATTTAGCACAAATGTTTGAATTAAATAGAATAGAACATTTTTCCCAAGTTGCAAGATCTGAAAATGCATTCAATTCAAAATAATATAAGTTGTGATACCAATAATATTACAACTTCTGAGAATTTAAACACAACTGAACGTGGTATCAAAAGAAAAATAAATTTCATTGATACTGTAAATGCTAAGAAAAAAAATAAACATGTTTATTCAAAAAGTGTACTTCATAAAACAGATTAATTTATCTAAAAATAAAAGTATTGCTAATAAGAAGTATTATAAATTACATAAAAATTATTTACTTAAAAAACGAAAAGAAAATTACAAAATTTATAAAAATAATTTATGTTATAAAAGGCAAAATATTAATAATTTACATTGCA